>NC_059346.1:66152500-66337500 GCF_019703515.2 Myxocyprinus asiaticus
ATATCGAACACTTATCAATTAATGGTCCTGATTGCCCGTTATTAAATATTGTTTGACTTTGTGCAGGTCTCAGTTACCCCGTGTATAAAGGTGTTATGAAAAAGGGTTATAAAGTCCCTACACCAATCCAGAGAAAGGCAAGTATACTGTGATCCATTAAAGGAATGAAATGTTTTGTTTCAACACATTCAGCAGCATTTGTGGCAAAATGTTGGTTTCATTTCTCAGTGTTTTAAAAGCACACATCGAGGCTACAGTAATGCACTTACAATGGAAAGATACATGCAAGTTTTAAAGGCATCTTTACAAGACGTAAACATTACACATAACATACTAGTGTGAAATACATCAGGAACACAACCTGAAGTTCATTCACTGCTAAAAAAAAATCACTTTTTACATTTTGACAAATTTCTCTCTCGCAGTCTCGCCCATTAATTTCCTATGGTCAGTCAAATTTGACTGCAAACAACACGTGTCACTTTTTTTGTCACGCGGCCTTTTATTAAAGAAACAAAATTGGTTTCGGTCAAAAAAGATAGAATAGTGCACATGGGTTAACAGAAGTCAAAGCTTCACATTTCTTCTTTTAAACCCTCCTGAACACTGCCCTTAAATCATTTTATGTGATAATCAGCATTATGCCACAAATGTTGTCAATGGAACTTCTTGCTGTAAAATGTCATGAATTGGAATTTAGGGTGAAAATTGAATGTCTGTATTTTCTTCATGTCAGACTGTTCCAGTGATTCTGGATGGGAAGGATGTGGTGGCAATGGCTCGGACCGGAAGTGGAAAGACCGCTGCTTTCCTGATTCCCATGTTTGAGAAGCTGAAGGCTCCGCAGGCTCAAACGGGGGCCCGGGCTCTGATTCTTACCCCAACCAGAGAGCTCGCGCTGCAGACTATGAAGTTCACCAAAGAGGTTTCACTAGTTCACCACTTGTGCTTTGTGTTTACTTTCACCTGCTGTTTCTTGGGTGTGGAGAAAAATGAAATGTTTTTGTGTTTCTAGTTGGGGAAGTTCACTGGCCTTAAAACGGCACTCATTCTTGGTGGAGACAGGTGCGTTTCATAACTTGGACTTTGTTTATATTTAGGGCTGGGAAATATAGCTGCAAAAATCACATCTTGATAATTTCTGCATTCTGACTATATTCAATGTATATTTCAATATTTATGTATTTGCTCAATGACTTAAAAGTGGGATTTTTTTGTTGTTGAAATACAGTAAAAATCAAGTTAAAACATGATCAAGGAATGTTTCAATACAACAATACATAGTAATATAACCAGCAATATTTACCTGTTACTTGCATATGTTACCTACACCTTAGTATAATATTCTAGTGATAATGCAAACGAATCATTGAATCAGTGTTTTGAATAAATTCATTGAATTGGGCAGTAGGGATGTCCGATTTGCAAACAGATTGCTTGTTTGAACTAGGACTGGGTAAAAATATGGATTTTCCGATGTATTGCAGTTTTCATTTTAATGATCTTGATATCGATTTTTAAATCCCAAGACTGATATTTCACTTTGTGGAAACCCTCTACAGTGAGAGGAAATTACTCACTTTGGGAACCAGAAATTTAGTAATTTTGTTTAGGAGTAATTCTATGAAATGCTGTCAAAGGGATAGTTCAACCAAGAATGAAAATTCAGCCATTGTTTATTCACCCCTGTGTTGTTATAACCCTGTATGACTTTCTTTTTCTTAACACAAAGGGAGAAATTGTGAAGAAATGTTGTGCTCAGTGATGTCATACAATGGCAGTTTATGGTGACCACCTCTTCAAGCTTCAAAAGAACACAAAAATATAATTCAGAAGTCTAATAAATTATTCCATGAGACTCTTGATTGTTATGAAAGCATTCGATAAGATTTGCTGAGAAAGAAACCGAAATATAATGTATTATTTAGTGAAAATGTTCACTGACCATTGATCTCTTGTGCGCACGATAGCAACAGCAAACGACACAAGATAAAAGGTGTATTTTCTATGTTAATCAGAGTTTTTGTGCTAACCAGCTTGTTTTATATTTTCGGCATCACGCCGGTAACTCTGTCTGCTGTGAACTGGCACCGTTCCAAAAAAAAAGGCTGGGCATAGAAATGCATCAAATCTTAAGACTTGTTTAGTAAGTTCTGTTCTCTGTTTTGTGTGCAGCTGTGTTGTGTTCTGTTGTTGCTATTTCGCTGTGAAGGACCTGTTTTTAGATAAATAAAATGAGTTTTCTCTTGAATGCCCCAATGTCGCGAGGGGGCTGCGTGAACTGTTGCTCTCGTGCCCTATCATGAACGTGCACTGGAGATCAAAGGTCAGTGAACATTTAATTAAATAATACATTAGATTTCAGTTTGTTTTTCACCAAATCTTATCGTATGCTTTCATTACAATCATGAGTCTCATGGAATAATTTATTAGACTTCTGAATTATATTTTTGTGTTCTTTTGAAGCTTGAAGAGGTGGTCACCATAAACTGCCATTGTATGACATCACTGAGCACAACATTTCTTCACAATTTCTCCCTTTGTGTTAAGAAAAAGAAAGTCATATAGGGTTATAACAACACAGGGGTGAATAAACAATGGCTGAATTTTCATTTTTGGATGAACTATCCCTTCAACGGATTGGGAACGATGAATAACTAACTTAATTAGTAATGTCAGCAGCACTATTGATACTGATGTTCTTAATGTTATTAATGATGTGGAACAGGTAAACAAGATTTGATGCAGTCTGTATAACCTAATAGTGAAAATATTGAATTTATTAAATGTAAAAAGCCGCACAGGGAAAAGAACACTTTTCGATTGCGATTTTAAATATTTTTGCTATTCACTATGTTGTTTAATCGTATATTGCCAGCAAAATCATTGCAAATACATTGTGAGTATTTGACACATCTCCTGGCCCTATTTATCTTCCTCCAGCATGAGTCTTGACACTATTTATTTATTTCAGTATGGATGATCAGTTTGCTGCTCTTCATGAAAATCCAGACATGTAAGTTCACATTCACCCAGTGTTGTTCTGAAACAGAGTGTGAAACAGAATCATTTTGTGAAGTCGTTGTTCTTTTGATATCTGCAGTATTATTGGTACTCCTGGTCGTCTGATGCACGTCGTCATGGAGATGAACCTCAAACTGCAGGGTGTGGAGTACGTGGTGTTTGATGAAGCAGATCGGTAAGATATGACAGAGAGATTCTTAAATATGACTGATCATTCAGAACTTTGTTCATTCATTGTTGATGTTTCTGTTTGTACAGATTGTTTGAAATGGGCTTTGCAGATCAGCTTCAGGAAATCATCAGACGTCTTCCAGACACTCGACAGACACTGCTGTTCTCCGCCACGCTGCCCAAACTGCTCGTAGAGTTCGCCAGAGCTGGTCAGTTTACTCTCCTCACAGATGAAAATATATATCATATACAATCACGGATTAAAGGAAGTAACATCCATTTGTTGTGTGTTCTGCGACAGGTCTCACTGATCCAGTTCTCATTCGTCTGGACGTGGACACTAAACTCAGTGAGCAGTTGAAGGTAGAGTCGAATAGATGTTCTGTTGAAGACACTTGTGTTCATGTTATAACTGTGATTCATGAGATCTTCTCTTCTTTCCAGCTTGCATTCTTTCACCTGCGTCTGGATGATAAACCTGCTCTTCTGCTTCATCTGCTGAGGAACGTGGTGAAGCCACAGGAACAGACGCTCGTGTTTGTGGCCACCAAACATCATGTGGAGTATCTTAAAGAGGTGAGCACACCAAACTACACTGTGAAAGAAGAACTACCTTATATTGAATATTCACAGTTTATTTGCTATGATTTTGCTGGCAATGTAAAATTAAGCCACAGTGTTTGAAACCATTAAGGACACAAATATTATGTTTCTATAATATGGACATGTGTTTTAAACTAGATGTTTAAAAGATTTCAAATTTTTTATCACCTTGGACAACCTTATTTGTCAGTGACCCCAGGGTTTCACCAGTCATGGAAAATTAGGAAAATACCTAAATGTCCTGGAAAATATTTTAGTTTGACTCTGTTGCTAAATGTGTTAAATACAAATACCAAAATATGTTACTAATGCATAGTAATGTTTACTTTAAATATTAATAATAATAATGTATTAAAGCAATATCTCACATTTGTGATGTTCTATTGTGCAGCATTTTATTTGACAAAAATAACTCCAATGTTGTTTCGCATTGTGCTGCGAGGATTTTGTATAAAAGCACCATTTGATGATAAATAATGCAATGTTATATTGAAAATTGTAATTAGGAAAAATAATTCTATTTTCATTTAAAGTTTTAATGAATTCATTCGATTAGACACTATTTTGAAGATAAAGTTTTATTAAACTTTTGAGTAGGGAAATGTAGAAAAAAATATAGCTGTAAGCAGCAATGATCGGGGCCAAGTCCTAAAACCATTCCTTAACCACAATGCAAAGAGCTCCGGCACAACAGAGTCACAACATTTACACAAGCCGAAGCAGGTATCAAACCAGGGTTCACCTAGTTCTTAGAACTGAAGCCTCTTAGAGCTTTAACCACTGTGCCACACAATTGACAAGTCTTACTGACGTCAGTGACACATTCTAGGTTGGGAGTTTCTGTTTCTGAGAAAATAGTTAAAGCTTTGTTTAAAAAAATAAATAAAATTGAAACAGGAATTATGCAATAAAGTACAGTCTGCATTGTAATAAGCATAATATGAAGACTCAGAGATCAATAGAAGTACACATTTTAAAACTGCTCAATCCTGGACTCAAATTCAAAACCTGGACCTGTATTCCAATGCGTTAACCAGTGGGCCATTGAGTTGACACAGCTCAAAAGTACCAAAGAGACATTCCAAACTGAGAGCAGCAGGTTTTTATAATATAATATAATAAATACATTTAGAAATGTATCTCTGCCAATTTCAGAAGACTTAGAATAAGGAAGCACTGATACATTTAAAGTTTTGTTTAAATTGACTAAGCATTTTGACCACTATGTGGCGCTGTCTCCAAACTGCTTAGGTAACGTCGGGTCATGATGTCAAAGACCCCTTCCAATTTTCATTCAAATCAGACAAAAGCGTTTAAAAAATACCATTACTTTTTCATAAAATTCAAAATGGCGGAGAGGTTATATGGCTGATGTTGGAATCCTCATGACCCAAGGAATCCATAGACACCAAACACAAATTTTTGGACAAACGGTTCAAAAGTTATGGGCAAAAATAGCATTTCTTGACCCATAGAGAGGCGCTGTCACCTTGGATCATGGTCCTGATGAAGCATACCAAATTTTGTTTCTATAGGACAAGGCATTGCCGAGATATAGCATCATCCATTTTCACGTCGACCTCGTTAACTTCGCGTTGGCATAATTTCTGAACGGTAGCACAAAATAAAATGATTTCTGGTCAGTTCTGTGTGGATCGTTCTGAAGATTATTTTGAGCCATCATTTGGACAAATCGGACAATGTTTGAAGGACATGAAAAGCTTAAACTGTAAACGTAATAATGCAAGATGGCGGCCACTCTAATGGGTGGAGTTTTAATGTAAGGGGTCCATTTGAATCATCAGGAGGAGAGTAATCAGACAAAAATGATTGTGTCACTAGGACAAATGTTTCAAAAGATTCACACAAAAGAAAAGTCCATTTTTGAACTTGTGGTGGTGCTATAGAGTATGACATAGAGACCCCAAATTCTCTATGTGAAGTGTTACTGGTCATTGTAAATTATGATTGGTCCAGTCTGCTGTTTTGAGAAATTGAGAAAAAAAAAAAAAAAAAAAATTATGAAAGCGTAAATAAAACTTGCAAAAGTGAAGTATTCACTGCAAGTCAACGAGACCTCTTCAGATGTGGAGCGGTCATGATATTGTGAGAGAATCTGTCTGTGTTTCACACTGATATCGTGTGTGTTGTAGCTGTTGACGGTGGAGGGCATCGATTGCGCGTACATTTACAGCTCTCTGGACCAGACTGCTCGCAAGATCAACATCGGACGCTTCGTTCACCGCAAGGCCATGGTGCTGCTAGTCACAGATGTGGCGGCACGTGGAATCGACATTCCGCTCTTAGACAACGTCATCAACTACAACTTCCCCTCCAAAGCCAAACTCTTTCTGCACAGAGTTGGTGAGTGATGCACACGACATTGAATGGTTTCTGCTTATATAAAAGTTCATTTTCATAGGAGTTTGATTGACACTGTCACTCTTGTGTGTGTTTCAGGTCGTGTGGCGCGTGCTGGCAGAGGCGGTACAGCGTTCAGTCTCTTGTGTCCCGATGAAGTGCCTTTTGTCTATGACCTTCACCTGTTCTTGGGTCGACCCATTCAGCTCGCACAACCTGATCACCCACAAGGTACGTGCGTGTGTAAATTCAGTGTGAATCAACTGTAAATAATTCTACTGGTGCATCATGTTCAGTGTAACGAGTGTGTAGTATTGTTGAGAACTTAATGGAACATTACTAACCAGAGGTCTTCTTAAATGTTTTATTTCTGGGCATTTGTTTTCTGATGAAAATTAAACATATGATGATGAAAGCCATCATACTAAATGCCGTGGATCAACATTTATGGAGTAATCCATTATTTTGTAGAGGGGGGGGTCAAAATGACAATTTTCGCCTCTGATTTTGGAGCAAAACTACAGATCAAAAGAATAACCATAGAAAGGTGTCAGCATCATTATTTCATTGAAACGCAGAGATACATATGTCTATTACATGAGTCCAAAAATGGTAAAAATGGTTTTTGTGTTGTTTTTCCAAGGTTGGGGTGTCTATAACTCCAGAAGTATTAAAGATATATTCATATCCTTTTAGATTCTGGTTCAGAACACACTTTCCTTTTTGTATCTTCATTTTTAAGGCCCTATATGGTTAAATCCCAAAAATATGGGGCTCTCAATGTGGCTCCATTTTCAATAGCCAAAAACCCAATTTAGGTCACATGGTACAACCCAAGTTTTTCTTGTCCAACAAAACAAAGGTCTGTAGTACAAATAAAACAAACTAAAAATGTTACCTTTATTCACAGAAACAGTCATGTTAACCTTGATTTTCAAGAGTGCAAAAACGCAACAATTTTGTTACGTTTACCCTTCTCGTCCACCCTAGAATGGTGTTTTCCCACACTGAAAACGCTCTCCATTACCACACACTTTGGAAAACATTGATCGCGTTTACATGCATGTTCTTACACCGATTATGCTTAATAAGCCGACAACGCGCGTGGTCATGTAAATGCAATAAACCGTGTTCCTTTATTGGTGTAATGTTATAAACGGCGAAAGGATAATCCGGTTGATACGGGTAGATTTTTGCCCATTATGCAGATTTTGTGTGCCATTTAAACACCTTTACCAGCGTTCTCACCAGCTTTTCCAATGTGCACACGTGTTGAGCGCATGTCTCCATGGTTTGACATCAAAAGCAGAAAATGTGATTATTTCAAATCTATTGAAATCCACTTGTTGGTGTGCATATAAGCTCAATGATTGATTACTGTAGATGTGGCCTTAGAAACAGCCCAAGCTGGCCTTACTAGTTTTAAAGTGTGCATCTTTAGCAATGGCAGCTTTGGCTGTTTGTAAATAAGATCCTGAATCTGTGGCATAGTTCTACACACGAGGGTTTTGGGATGCTCCTTGGTTTTTCCTTCATTATTTCTTTACTTGTTCGTTGAAGTGCTGTATTAAAGCAATATTACACATGCAAACGTGCTGTTCTTCCGTATATCAGCACGGTTGTGATTACCTACATTCTTGTGTATGGACGAATCACAGCCTTGCTGATATATCGACCAACCCGGACTCTTGCTTGTGTCATATTGCTTTATTAAGGTGTGTTTTCAACATGTCCAGTGCACTATGCATGGTAAAAATGTGCTGAAACTCTACCAGCATGTACAAATCGGCTCAGACTGGCAGTGTAAATACTGCAACCTGTTTATATTGGTGCTGAAAATCTAAGACCTAAATTTAGAGGGCTTGATTTACTTTTTGAAGATGCAGATGGCGTGATTGGCCGTGTTCCTCAGACCATTCTTGACGATGAAGAGTCACAGCTCCTCACGGCTCATGAGAGCTCACTGGATCTTCAGAACCTCAGACGGGTGTCAGAGAACGCTTACAAGCATTACCTGAAGTCTCGACCCAACCCCTCGCCGGAGTCCATCAAACGCGTGAAGAACACCGACTTCTCCTCCATGAGCGTTCACCCTCTGCTGGGTGAGTGTGTGTGTGTTCTCACTTCCTGTTGAAAAGGTACTTGACGCGCTGGTGTGTGTGTGTGTGTGTGTGTGTGTGTGTGTGTGTGTACTGAACAGAAGCTGTTTGTGTGTTTCAGGTTCTGGACTGGAGCGGAATGAGCTGGACAGACTGATGATTGTTGACGGCATCAAGGGTTACAAAGCAAAATCTGTACGTTCCTGAAATCCACATGAAATCAAAACTGACCTTTATTTACTTTATTAATACACGCACATTATCCTAAACGTAATCTTTTATCAAACTACTTCCTTTTTGGCTGACATCATATAGAGGTATTTTTCATCATCTAATCAATTCCTTATGGAAAAAATAAAAAGTCCTGCCCTACATTTTTAAAAATGATATACTATTGGGATATAATGGGTTGTGATCACCATTTCATGTTAACTATTTGATGCTGCTCATTTAATGCACTTAATCTCATTAAGATGTTTATGATCTGATTATTCCCTCAGACTATATTTGAAATCAACTCCAACAATAAAACAAATGCCAGTGAGGTGATGCGAGCGAAGCGTTCACGGCACAGTCATTTAGTTGACAAATTTCAGAAAACACGAGCAGATCTGATAACGGTGCCCACTGCTTACCCTGTAACCAGAACAGAACCAAAACATGACGAGGAAGAAGATGATGAGGAAGACCTGCAGGTGAGATCTGAGGATCAAGCAATAGATATTTTGGTACTCAAACATTAGGATATTGTTATACTCTTCTAAATATTAAGTTTCTTTTAAGATAACATATCTAATGAAGTTAATTTCCCTCTTTTTATTTTTATTTCATTGTCTTCAGAATGTGTTCTCTCAAGTGGTTGGAAGAAAAAAACGAAAGCAAGACAATGAAACAGACAGACAAAAGAGCAAAAAGAATCAAAGATCAGAAAAAGATGAAGAGTTTTACATCCCATACAGACCCAAAGACTTCAATTCAGAAAGGGGGTACGAACATTTTCCTTGTTATTTTTAAATGGGAATCATTAACGGTCAATGTGATGAGTTAATACAAATGTAAAGAAGTTTGATGTTTAATATGTGTTGGTTTGTTCAGGTTGAGTCTCGGTGCTGACGGCAGCACGTTCGAGCAGCAGGCGTCCTCTGCAGTTCTAGATCTGATGGGAGATGAGAGCAACACTTTAAACCAGCATAAGAACATGATGAAATGGTGAAAATGGAGAACTTTCACAACAGCATTTATTGCGTACTGTATATTAACCATACATCTGAACATCACGCATGCCTGTAAAGCTCTCACATGTTCATTGCAGGGATCGCAAGCGGAAGCGCTTCGTCCGTGACATGGGCAAAGAGGAAAAAAACAAGAAAATCAAAACTGAGAGTGGACAGGTGGTGAGCCGCAAAAAGAAGAAGAACTTGTATCCTTCAGTGGCATTGGTAACAGAAAACTTTTGCTATTGTGTGGTGCTGCATCCATGCCAATAGATGTTGCAAAAGTTGCCAAAACTTGCAGAGAGGACCATTCACACAGGACACTTTTTGGAGTTAACCCCCCAAAAATGTCCATCTGCATGTGGCTATGGACCAACAGTTGGAACACAAGAATGCTACCTTAGTGCACCTTGAAAGTCAACATAAAACGGCATTTGCAACCCAATTCACTTCCATAATGTGATGTGTTTCCAAAAGGGTGGGTTGCCATGGTCCAACTTTGAAAAATAAGGGAATTTAAAATTGTAATTTATTTTTTTAGGCCTGGAAAAGTCATGGAAACTCATCAAATCTCATGGAAGTCGTGGAAATTTTCGTTTGCCTATCTCAGCAACTGTATTTTACTTTTAAAATACTTGTTAAAACTTGCTACCTCTGATTTGCAAACAAACACGAATGAATGAATTTGTCAAAACGGAACACAAATTGGTCTTAATGATTCATTAACGAATTGGTCTAAATCAAAGTGAGTTTAGAAATCTATATCCAGCAATCCCAAATGACTGGAAAGGTCAAAAAGGGTGGGAAACCTGATCAGGAATTGATCTGATGGTGAAAAGTGGTCTCTATATAGACGGTTTAAAAAGGGGCTTGAAGACGACAGCTGAAAGGAAAGTTGTTTTTAGAGGTGGGGCACATTATTTCATTCTGATGAAAGACTGCAAAGGCAAAAATGTGTTTTCTTTTAAATAATGTGCACTGATGAATTAGTCACAATTAGACCAGGAAGGTGTATGCTGGTTTCATGTTGATATGAAGGGTTTTAGTTAATATTCACTGCTGTCAGTTAGATTTCTTGACTCTGATTCAGTTATGAAGAATGGAAGAAAAAGTACAAGGTGGATGATGGAGCATCAGACTCTGATGGAGAAACTGTTGGAGGAGCCAGAGGGAGGAAATTTGGCGGTAAGAAACAAAGTGGTGCAATCTCGTCCCGTCCTGCTGAAGGTCTCTAACTGCTTATCTTGTGAATTGATTGATCAAACAGTGACACAGTGGGTCTAATGTGGTTTCTATAGGTGGAAGAGGAAGAGGAGGGGCTCAGTCACAGTCCAGACAGCAGCGCAGTGGATCACGAGTGCGGTCTGAGCTCAAGAACAGCCAACAGATCCTCAAACAACGCAAACGTCAAGCCAAACAGCAGTTTTTACAGAGTGGCGGCATGAAGAAGCTCCGTGCCAAAGGAAGACAGCGTCTGCAGGAAGTGATGAAATCTGGATTTGGCCGCGGCAGACAGAAAAAAGGAAAGATGAGGAAGAGACTTTAAGAGGCAAATGAGGAATCCTTCAATACAAACTCACAATAGCCAATAGTCCTTGCTGAAGAAAACACGATGGACAAAATTACGTTCATATTAAATACAATGTGAAAAGACATTTACTCTTTTACTGAATGTTGAATTACAGCTGCTGTCTCGTGCCCATGAAATATTAATGTTTCATTAATCTCAATATGTGGCCAATACAGATGTCACTGGTTTTGATTTGTTGTCTTTTCAACACTTCATCCACAGATTCATAACAGTGCATGAATGTTCAGGGTTCTGTACAAGTTAAGTTCTTTCAGCTGCATTTGTGGAGTAATGTCGATTATCACAGAAAATTATTTCAATTTCATAATTATTTCAATCGAAGTTACAGTAAAACAATAATGCATAATGCAAGTACACTGAAAACAATGGGTATTTTAATGTGTACCATCAGGACCAAAGTAAAATAAAGATATATCCATTGTTTCAACTTCATTGTTTTGAATATGTAAAGCTGGTAATCCTAGTAACTTCCATGATAAGTGCAATGATACCAGAGGGACTGTTTACATGGAGCGGACTGACAGGAATTACATCAGTGACACAAAAACAGATGTTTATCCTAGAAAAATGTCTCTAGATGGACAAACAGAAAATTTTAAAAATACAACATTTATTTAAATAGAAATAGCCATTTGTAACATTCTAAGTCTCTAATTTGTCTCTAAAAACAATTTTAGACACTTAGATTTAGAGATATTTAGAATGTTACAAATGGCTATTTCTATTTAAATAAATGTTTTCTTAAAATTGTCTTTTTGACCAAGAATCCTCTTGCAGCAATGTAGGTCTTTGGTATTTAGAAGCTGTTAGTTTAGGACCTGTGAGGAGTCTGTTTCTCAAACTAGAGACTGTGATTTACTTGTCTTTTTGTTGTGCATCTGGCCATCCACTTCCCTCTCTATCCTGGTTAGAGATTCTTTTTTCAAAACAGTAATGCGTGAATAACTTTTATCTCTCTAAAACAATAGACTTTAGGAGAAATGTGTTTCTTTTTGCCTATTTTTAAAACCAAAATTTGACTTGCAAGTGTCAAGCAGCTTGTAAGAACCCAATACCTCAACAAATGGGGGAAAAACCCACTGAATTGTGATTTCCGCATGGCAGCGCAACCATTTTCAAATAATATTTCTAATAAGAAGAAAATGTTCTTGAGTACCAAATTAGCACTTTAAAATGCTTTCGTAAGGAATAGGTGACACAGTATTTGTTTGCCATCAAGGGTAAAGAACAAATGGAATAAATACCACTTAAAACAGTTATTTCAAACTGTAATAATTTGCAATTAATGATTTTGGCAGTATTTTTGATCAATTTAAGGCATCATTGGTGAAACGAAGTGTAAATTTCTTTCAAGAACAAAAATGTCTTTGTGTTCTAAAAATGGAAGTGTATATACTATATAATATAATTTTCATAAAGTATCTTTTAACATAATTACTTGTAGTTTTTTGGCAAACTACTTATTTACTCTTGTGTCATATTTCTCAGTACTTCTACTTGTACTCAAGTGAATTATTTCTTCAGTAGCAGTACTTTTACTTAAGTAAAAAAATCAGTACTCTTTCCACCACTGGTTAATGAGTAGTTGTTTGAATTCTAATTTAGAATTTGTTCATGGATATCCCGTTTTCCAATTTTCTCCATGGATTTGATTGATAATGTTTTCTTGTTAGCTGACCTGGTTAGTACAAAAATGCTTGCTAATCTCTTGTTCTATCACAAACTATGTGTTTCAGTCATCACCAGGAAAGCTATTTGAAGTGATTTTGTCATTTAGGGGGCTACTAGCTAGGTTTTTATGCAATTTCAGTTCTGTTTGCTAGGGGTGACCAGTACTAGCTTAATACATTTTTATATATCCAGATGAACATACAAACTTTAATTTCACGTGGTGGAGTGAGGTGCAGCAGTCAGTCAGGAGAGGATGAGATCTCATAAACTATCTTTGAATGGTCCTCATTTCATTTCCTTAACCCTTAAATTCATCTTTAGCAGCCTGATACTGCATTAGCCCTGTTCACACATGTAACCAGGTAAATTACAGGAAAATCGTTGGGTTGTCTTTACTGGTAAATATTCCAAATGTGCTGTTCACACATACCATCAATAAGGAAATATATAGGTAATGATACAACTTCGCATTAAGTAAAATTGCCAGAGCAAAACTTACCAGTATTTTCAAAAAGGTCATGTTCATGACCACTAAACTGGAAATTGTAGGTAATTTTCTGGAAAGGGCTGTATGTGTGAACGTGACTATAGATGATCACAAATAGGTCTACAGATAGTTTACAAATGTGAAATCATTTTCATTTCAATTAGAAAATAAACAAATATAATTTAATATCAATATTATTTCGATTATTTCTATATGAACTTGTCTTGCTTACTGTGTTTACATATTGCCTGATGTCACTATTAAAGCCCATCCTTCATAATCTGAGGATTTCTAGTGTTTTTTATTATTTTTTTATATAACATTAAGATAATTATAACAGAAAACACATAAATTCACACTATAAAGCTTTTTCATTTACTGGTTTTCATATTGCTGTAATATATAACACCGTTGCATTGTTATGCCCAGGAGTAATGAATTATGTACTTTCAGCTTAATTGTTTCTTACTCAATTGGTTTTAAATGGAATTCACACAGGTATTAACTGCATACATGTTAAATATTTAGGCACTTTTAGGCTTGATATTTTCTGAATAAATGGGGGAAAAGCATTAGAATTATTCCATCTCTCCCCTACTAATTTGTATTCATTTTATGCAACCTATAGAACCTTAGAATAATAAAGTGATAAGCAAACCAAAAGAAATGCTGTGGTAGTAAACTTAAATAGTTAGTTTAATAATAAAAAAAAAATAATACGTTACGCTCATATCACTTCTATTACTGTCTCAGGTCATTAGCAACCTACTTAGATGTTTAAGCAGACATTTTACACTGTTACACTATTTGTAACAGGAAGTTTGAGGAAAAGATGTGTGAGGCAGATGAGGTGAAATGTGTGCATTTAAACTTTAAAATCAGCAAAACTTACATTACAAATACATTTGCTGTGGTCTCCTATTCACTGCTATATAAGATTACCCTTCAAATGTTTAACAATGCATTCAAAAAACAGAAATGTAAAAAAGGTCTATTGACAAACCAACTGCCAATTTACAGCACATTAACACCAAGTCAAGCTCTCAAATAATTAATCTCTTATATCATTCATATCTTAATTCATCAGATCATCAACACTTTAACCCTTAAATGCATACCTCGGGTCTTTAGAGACCCGGGACCTCTTTCCACCCCCTGTACCTCATCCATTTTTTGGCGTTGGGTGCACACCTTTTTAGTATTCCTCAATCTACCTCTTATAAATAGTGCAACACAAAAAATGGTTTAAGTACCAAAAGTGTACAGGGTCTCTAGAGACCCGAGGTATGTAAGAGTGTCGGGTTTTTGTTTGTTTTTCTGTACTTCCATAAATTATATTTTTTATAATGATTTCATATCTATATAAGTTTACTATCACAGTTTATCTATGTTTATTACACTATTTCACGTTGATTTTCTGTGTGACAGTGGTGAATTATCAGTATTCCACATGCATGTACACATACATATTCTACATGTTATTTCTTACTCAAGGTGGCACTGATGTTTCAGTGATTGACTTGATTTACGTTTGACATTGCTAGCTGATGTAGAAACAACATTGAAGTAAATTACTCAAGTGTAACACATGAACAGTATGATATGACTATTGTCATTTATGTGTACTACTGAAAGTTGTGCATCTATTTAAACTCAAAAAGTGCCCGAGAAAATACATATGTGTAACTTAGGTGCCGCTGACGTGTATCTTATGTGTAGATTATGTGTTATGTGCAGCTCAAAATGTGTTTGACAGCCAATTGAATGGCATTAAACTTCAGAGTGAAAATAATGAATCCTGTTCTAGATTTGTCATGATTTGTTGCATTATCTCTTTGATTAATGGAAAATAAAATTTAAAATATATTTTATTTTATTCTTTTCTAACTGTCTTGAAAATATTTGGAAAATGTGACACTATGTGGGCATTTTGTTCATCCTTTTTTAATAGATATAAGTGCGTGTGTTTGGGGAAAATTACCATGCATTTAAGGATTAAAGGATTAGTTCACCCAAAAATGCAAATTCTGTCATAATTACCATATTCCTAAACTCCGCCCCCATCGGTTACTGTCACTGACTCAGACAAGCTTAGCAAAAAGTCCCATAAGAATGAATGGGAGATTGCTGTTGACCTCACAATTTATGGCACTATATGCACATAAACTGAATAAATATTATTATTATAATGTGGGCTGAAATTAAGTGTGACATTGCAAAAAAATGTAACTGCCATGTTTCTTCAATGAAATTTGTTAAATTAAGCAACTGAGAAAAAACAGCAGCGCAGAGCGAGAAAACATCCTAAACCTTGTTGTTGTGACATGTTTACTGTGAAGTCTGAAGGCAGCGATAGAGTTAGCAAAGATGAGTTTGTAAGACTTACAAACTTACAGTTCTTTTACATTTTTGGAAAGGTGCATCACTTTCAGACTGAACCAGCAGTAGGAGAGAGTTTAAATTGAACCCTAATCAAACACACCTGAAGCAGATAATCAAGGACTTCAGGACTGAAAATTACAGGCAGGTGTGTTGGAGCTGAACTCTGCAGGAAGGAGTTCTCCAGGAGTAGTGTTGGCTTACAGGTCTACAGTATACATTTGAGGTATGAAATTTCATGAGTTAAAATGAATGAGAACTTTAAATTGTTCTGTTAACATTATCAGTGAAAATGAAGTTTTTAACTTTGTTTACATGTCCATATAGTGTTTTATTATATGCTAGAAGACATAACATGAGTGAAATCAGCAGGCAAACCCATGGCTGAGCATTTTCGCCTTGGAATGGCAGTCTACCAAAGACAGTCTCAAAAACAAGGATTCAGACAGCCAGGGTTTCATACATCACAAACCTAAGGAACCAATCCCGTCAACTTGCGGGGTGGGGCTTTCCATATCATTAGCATACGGTACGGCGAAGCAATGGGTATCAGGAGAAGCCAGGTGTAACTACGTATCGGTATTTTGCAAGACATGTTCTGTTTTTGGATGTAAAGTTGCGAAAGGACAAATGGTGAGCCTTCATGTATTACCAAGGGATCTGAAAATCCGAGATAAATGTGTGCAGTTTATTTGGAAAAATCGCAAAACTTCCAGAGAAAACTTGGATTTGAAGTAGTCATTTTCCAGAGAACTGTTTTGAAAATTTGACCCAAAAACAAAAAGGTTTTGCCACTAAACTTATATTGAAGCCCAACGCAGTTCCATCAGTTTATCCTGGGGACACAGTGAGCCTGTGCAGTGGTGAGTGGAGATGGAGGTGGGACTAATTTGCATATTCATAGATCTGTACATACTAAATGAGGAAAAGGTGTAGAGTTATATCCAAGCCATTTTAAGGCATGAAGGGATTATTTTCATGGAAAAAAAACCTCCTTAAACATGTAATTTTGATTAACAAAAATGAGTTTTTAGGGATTAAACCAGTGACTGGACAGGGACGTTAAGTTTCAGCTATGGCTAATTTACATTGAAGCAAACATAAGTGCTCCTTGTAATTTGTTTTACTGGTTTAGCTGGTAATGCAGCTGATCACACAGTGTTATACACCGTTTGCATCTCTCATCTTGACTTTTTGGGTTGGCAAATTTGGTTGGAAAACTTGGGGTCTCTTGCATAGTAACCATTGCCAAGCTGTGATTGGTCAATAGACCATTTTGGCCATGCTTTAGTAAAAGTTTGGCGGCATTTGAGAAGGCAGAGGCAAATGTTACTATCTTTCCAATGTTATTACAAGCTGTAAAATTGAAAATAAAAGCAATATTTTAGAATTTTTAAAAAATGTATTATGGAGGCCCTAATGTGTTGGAAAATAGCAATGAATTCATTATCAGAGGTACCTTTTATATGCTTGCCTTTTTCAGGGTTAATATATCTCAATATTGATCCATCAAATCAGGGTTTCCCAGCTGAACTCAGATTGAGTGGTTTTTATCCATGCCTCCTGAAGCCATCTTTGTCTGTTTCACTTTCAACCGATCAAATCTCTTCAGAAGATGAGGATTAAACCACTGGAGTCCTATTGATTGATTTTAATGATGCCTTTTATGTTCTTTTTGAAGCTTGAAAGTGTTTGACCCTATTGAATTGCAAAATGTCTTTGTTCCGCAGAAGAAAGTCAAACGAGTTTGAGATGGCATACGGGTGAGTAAATGAGAGAATTATCATTTTGGATATAACATTACTTTAACTTTTATTGAACCTGAAATATTCCTTTAACTGAACTCAACTTAATGCCAAAAAGGTTCTGTTTACAAGGAAACAAACCTTTTGACTGATAATGGTTTAATGTTTTCCGTTTTTAGTTTTGAACACTGCAATACCTTTGCACTTTCATTTCACACTGCAGTTAGTACACCTTTTACAGTGACACCAACTTCTATAGTTTTAATGATATTGACAGGTCCTATTTTCTTTATCTCTGTAGGATGAGTGGTTTATCTCATTGTCAAACTGTCTATGGTACAGTTTATTGTTGAATCATAATACAACTAAACCAAATGCATAAAATTATTTTTAGCATAAACGGCAGACAACTTGAGTATGTATGCGGTTATTTTCTTCCCTTCTGCACAGCTCAAAGGTTCCATTTCAAATTGTCCCGGGAAGTCTGTTGAGCTGAAAGTCTGAGAGAACAACATTACCCCTGGTTTTTTTGTTATTTTATCTTTTTTTGCCCTAACTGGTCATCGTCTTCTGACTTATATTTTTATTCCAACCAGCAAAAAGAGGAAAAGACATCTCTTCATGCCAACAATACTCTCTTCCAGGAGGTTGGTAATTTTAACATTGAACCACTTAAATCTCTGTTGTGGATTGACCAGTAATGATGTTGGTAATATAATTTACTTCTAATGCACCCAGAAAACATGGGAAAAGACTGAACAAGTTTCCAGGAGCACACCACAGCTATAAACAATAAACCAAAGCAGACTGCTCTGATTCAAAGAGAGAAATCAAACTCTATTCAAGAGAAACTTAGAAGAAATGGAGATGTTTTCATTTCTTGTGAGTATTTGGTGTTTGTGGTTTTATCATTTATAAAAATGTAATTATGCTGAATTTCTATGTTTCTATGAATTTGTATGTATATTTGTGATGCCATATTTTTGGGTTTTGGCAGAGACATTCACCTAACTTAGAGAGCACTTATGAAGTTCTGGCCATTGACCTCTTCGGGTTTATGGACGGAGTCCCCATCAAAGTCGTTAAAGAGAACAGGTTCCTTGGCATCAACTTTGATAGCAAGCTGTCTTTTATCCCTCATATTAAACTCGATGGCGGATAAGACACGCAAGGCTCACACACCAATTTTTACTATCTGGAGAAGATTCACCAAAGTACCCATCCTGTCAGTGCCCACTATCCATTAAACATGTCTTTCTGGACTGTAACGCTTCTACACACTTGAGGAACCTGTATTATTCTGTTGACACTTTTACTTGATTAAAAACCTTTTCAAATCCAAATTTAGCTTTAAGGTTTTTAGAAAAAATGAATCTTAAACACCTTTAGTTTTACTCTTGAATAACTAAACTGGTTCTCGCCATGAATATAGCCATAGATGCTGGCATGGCGTTAAAAAATGAAAGAAAGGCCTCATCAGAGTGATGAGATGTGGAAGTCAAAGGGAACATTTGATCAAACCCACTTCAAAACAGTGACAAGCCATTTAAACAGTTTTTATTATTCAAAAAAGGGTTTCAACATTGCAGATCTGGATTGCAGCATTACTTGTTTGACCATACTCTGGTCCTCCATCTGAAACGCTTGGTTTTTGGCCTGTTTCACCTTTTAATTTAAATGTAAATGTTCACTGTTTGTCTAACATTGGTAACCAGCACAACACCTTGAATGCAGCCATATATGTTTGAAACTCAGTCGGAAGAACATGAACCAGCAAATGTAGGATGGCAGGGGAAGAGTCATTTAATTATGAGCAAAGGGATAACTGATTGGATGATTCAGTAAAATTCATCAGGAAAGCGCTACCTCATTGGTCAGATGATAACCAATGAGAACCAAACAAATCAGGTAGAGCGTTCTTCATTACTATGAATGTCTACCCTTGCCATCCCACAATTCGGAAATCCTCCACCCTCTATATTTCCAACAGACACATTTTGTAAATCATGTGGAAAGCGACTAGTTGACTTCAGGCTGACAATGTCGACTACAATAGTTATACTAGTCTATGCAACCCCTAATATATACATAGTAAATCAAATTATTTATTTCAAAAGATGACAGCAGAATGTGATTCCTTATGATACGAGCCCTTTTAATACATGTATCTTGTTTACTGTGGTTGATTCCCAGAAGAGCTCCAGCATGTGAACTATTAAAGCTTCTCTGATATGAGCTAATCTCAGTGAGTAGCACTTCTCTGTTTTCCAGTCAGATTCCCAGCTCTGCTCTGAAGTGAAGAGGATCGAGCATCTTATCAGCTTTCCCAGGCCGGACACCGCGTCCTCTCAAGATAGACTGAGATGACAGCAGTGAACCACTGAACTCTTTATCAAGTACGGCCTTGTGTAGTGTAGCCATTATTAGAATGTCAATCATGGTCTGCAGTCTTGGAGAATTCTGCTATGAGTATCTGCTCTGTGGCAGCTAGTTTCAGGAAAGCTAAATGAACTCCGCAGTAATAAAGACCCTTCTATTATTTTCTGTATCTCTCCGTATCGTGTCCTTGGCTTGCAGACCACTTCCATCATTCTGTTAAAAAGCTGTGACAGACGGCAGCAATTGGACGCAGTCACTCAACATTCAGATGTGGGAAGAACAACTTGTGGTGGCATTTCTTATTAGTTTCAGTGCTCTTTGAATGGTGTTCAGCTGACAAAGCCGATGACACTGTCACCCAATGACTGACATTTTCTGCAAACACCGATAATTTCATATTACTAGTAAGTAGTCATTTAGAAGTTTACGTTCTAAATGCTGGGTTCATCTACAACAACTTCATCCAAAATGATCAGAAATCTAGGGGTAACCTTTGACAACCAACTCAATTTCAACAGCCACATCTCATAAACAGCCTGATCATGTAGATTTGCACTCTACAACATCAGGAAGATAAGACCCTTCCTCTCTAAACTCCTTGTGTTCTTGATCGGGCTGAATATCGAGGATGCATCGGATGGTGGCTTGTGGGCAAGAACCCATCTGAAGTCCCAGAAGTCATAGTGGAACTATGGAGGCAGATGAAGAACATTTTATGAATTCTCGTATGAGTTGAAACGTTAACCACATGGTTTTAGATTAAAATGTTGGAGCAGTGAGCAAGTGTGCGAGTTTTCTATTTTAGATGAAGGACATTTATCATTGTGTTTTTCCCTTGAGTTTTCCGCTTCAAGCTCACGAAAATCTCATTCTCCATCAACATTTGGCATCATTTTAATTAAATAATAAATACATGGAGGAAACGAGTGTTAACAGAATTTTTATTTTAACGTGTCACTAGTCCTGCATAACCTCACTGGTGTGATGATAATGATGTCACTAATGTGTGATAATGCCAGTAGTTCTCTCACTGCCTCCAAATGTGCTGGGACGGGCAATTGCGCAACAGGAAGATGGCATCTCAAAGCTCGCAATACATTATACATTTTACTTCCTCCTGTCCTACAGAGTTCATTCTTCCAAGGCAGCTTGGCAAGACTAGTTTTCATAAGAACGCAAGTCTGTTCTCTGCAATCTTAGGATTGAGAAACACCCAGAGAGGGAGAGAGAGCATGCACGTAATTCAATTCTCGTGAGAGTCAAGCCCAAAGTATACTTCGGTTAAGCCTAGTGTACACTACACGACTTGCAGTCGGCACCCTGTGACTTGTTTTTTGTTGTGCTGGTGAACACATTACAGGACTGATTGCGGACTGGGCGTTTTGGGTGATCCGATCACAAGTGTACAAGCGAGACACATCACTGTTACACCTGGTCATCTCTTTTGACCACTTGTGTTCGGATTTCGAGAGGAGACTATCTGATTTCATGACGACATGCAACAATCATTACGTCAGTGTATTGACTGAATGATAATAAAGCGCACAAACGTAAAAGAATAAAAAGTGCTTTCCCTTATTATACACACATCACATTTAGAGCAGAATTGAGTTATTTTAATGCAGTACCTGTATCTGAGCTTCTAATGTGCATCCTCAGATCTGTGTCACTATTGTCCATGTTCATGCATTCACTTTTAATTTTTGCACTTATTTGCAAAGTAAAGACAGACAGCTGAAAATAATAAAATACATCTGGGAGGGAGATGTGGGTATTGTTTTGTTTTATTTTCTAATTTTTTGTCTCCTGCTTCCCAATACCTTGCTCTCCTCCTGTGCTCTAAGATGTAATAGCCGCTAAACAACAGGAGACAAATGTGGAAACAACAACAGTGGATGTGCACGTCAAGAACATGTGTGTGAGGAGGTCAGGAGATCCTGTACCTGCATTTGTATAGCTCAAGTCTGAAGGAATATAAGACATCTTTGTGTCTAAACTCTTGAAGAGAAAGAGTCCAGTATCTCATAGCAGTTGTAGCGTGCACACAGTCAAATGAAGTATACTTTGAAAGGCTGAGCGTTAGTCCGTACGCAGACGCTTAGCATTTGCATCAAAACTGAAGTATACTTTGGGCTTAAGCTGCGTTCTCCTTAAGAAAACTAGGTGTGTTAAATCGCTTTCTCTTAGTCCCTTAAGTGGTGTAAGGGAAGCGCCGTTTAGGTTTACATGACATTTTAGAATGCTGCTTTCTGCAAAAACCCTGGAATAAACAGTTCTCTGTAGTGCATGTGAAAGTGTTCACGTATTGTAGGTTTAGTCGTCCTGCAGTAAACTGAGATGAAGTGTCCTGCTCAATGACCTCGTTTTATTCTTTGTGAGGCTTGAACTGGCCAGCTCTGAGTGCTACGCCACACCACCACAAGTTGCTGCTTTAGAAATGGTTTAGGATACTTTCAACATTTAATGGCAGTTATTGCTAGATATGTGCTATAAAATTAGACGTGTACATTTTTTATTTTTTAATTTTGTGGTGCTTGAGGAGAAACCCAATAGAATAGTAGACCCCAGAAGAAACTTTTACTGCTTGATTTGGCCACAAGATGGTGGTGATGAGCTATGAATGTTGAGTTTTAAAACAATTACTATTTATATTTTAAACTTGTTAAAGATCTTCAAGACAGGAATTTGCCAAATTATCAACAGATGTGTTAACAGACATAGCTCATATTTGTTGCTTTGATTTGTAATTGAAGTTGTTGGCTGTTGCTTTTCAGTTTGGATTTGAGAACTTTTCATTTCTGTACATCACTTCTCCCTGTGCAGGTAAATGATCTCCACTCTGATCAGCTTAGATGTGTGTTGCAGCAGGACAGGTGAGTGTGTTTTAAGAGATCCATGTGTGGGAGTTTGTCAGAATCAGGTGGTTAAAGAAACTTATGCTGACAAGAGAGAAACTTCATGTATGGCAATAGTCACTTCTCAGAGAACAGCTTCACAGACTTGGACAGACATCAAACATGAAGAGAATTTGATTTACGCATTTTAGGAGCATTTGAGGAATTTTTGTGTTTTGTCTTTTCCTAAACATGAGGAGCTGCCATCACATTCCAGACTCGTTGAATACGTGAACCGAACTCCAAGTCCTTGCCATCTTCTCCTGCTCTCTGTTCCTCTCTGATGATGTGATTATGGCATTCTGTACACACTGAAATCCCATTTATCCTAATAATGCAATAGGAATTAAACTTCATTCCCTTGTTCTGCTACCACCTGTCAGTGACGCATGAATCATGGACAAAAGCGGCTGAAGATCTGCTCTAGACTTTTGTCCCAGTGCGATAAATCCTGATACACCCTATTAGACAGAAGAAGTGAATTTGAAGGCCAGGCATTTAGTTACACCATGTGGCGAGAGAATGTGCTACGTCTACTCACTAGAGAGCTCTCGGCACGCGAGGGACCCGTTTCCCCTCTTTATCTGTTCTCCATTGTTTTGTTTTTTTCCATGGTCTTCCCTTTGCACTCACTTTGGTGTTCAGGTTTTTATAAACAGCATCAGTGATGGGTTATAGACTGATATGGGTATTCATTTGAGTCAAACATGAAATGGCTTGTGCATGTGAGAGTTTGAGGTGGGTGGAGCGATGTAACTGTATTTCAGAGTAGGATAGTGATTAAAAACACAGCTTTTCTAAAGGTCTTTCATTGGAGGCGGTTTAGCGGAAGCAGTGACGGTCGCAGGCAAAGTTATTTGAGCCTAGATACATCTGCCATCAGCAGTGCTATTATACACGTCAGCAGTTTTGTTTGTAATTGACATAGTTGTTGGGGTAAAAATTAAGCCCATTTTTAGGACCATATAGATTTTGGCAATGTGACATTTACTTTGATATTTCATGAGATTCACCCATAGACTCGCTGCTTGCTGTTACTTAGGTGCCTGGGGTTTTCTGAAAGCAAAGTGGAGTTATCAGTGTAACTCCTTTGCATGTAATCAACACCTCTCATCCACTCGTCTTCGAGCCGACCCAAGCTTCCTTAAACCACCAATGGCTTTTTGGGTTCCCCTTACAGTACATATCAGTCCTGGAAATGAGCTCTCCTCTCACTCCATGTGGTTTATATTATTCAGGAGAAATCAAGGGCCCCAGTGTGTACTGCTTTTTCCATGCCCTTGTTGAGCGCTTGCGTTTTTAATGGGGCCTTACTGTTTCTTTACTCTTGTGTTTTTGCAGAGATGCGATTTAAAAGTGGTGTACTAGTTTGAGTTTGGGATTTGGTTTTGGTTGTTTGCATGTTTAGCAAAATCATCCTTTTAGAGTAGCTGTTGTTCTAATCATAGGCTACGTTCACAACGTGTGACCCAAATCAGATTATTTAAAAAATTTTTTTTTTGGGATGACAGTGTGAACGGACAATCAGTTCCAATCTGAGCCACTTTTGTTTGTGGATATGTATTTTTATATATATAATATATAATTTTTTTTTTTTTTTTTTTTTAGTGTGACGAGTCAGGTTGGAATTCATGTGAGTTTTTATATCAATGAAACTCAACATTTTCATAATTGTGCACTTGATTTATTACATTTTATATTGTTACTTTGTTAATTGATTCCGTTTATATTATTTCATTATTATGATGTATTTAGTGCTTAAAATTAAGGATGGGTCAGGATGGTTGACTAGTCATTGACTAAGCAACTAGTCGATTAGTGAGGCCAAAGTTTATCTAGATTATTATTATTATTTTAATTTGTTTTGCTTTTATATTTTAATATTCATAGCAGTGGTGCAATAGGGGGACTTGAGATGCAACTTCTCTGGGAGGCTTTTCATGTACTTGCAGCATTAAGCACTGCAGGGGCTTTCAAATATCTTTTGATGCAAAGGACCCCCAGATGTGACTTTCCCCTTGCAAGGGACCCTTTCCTAAAATTTGTTTTCATGAATGAAGACTCCTTTTTGTATTTTGTGTGTGGAAAATATTAAGCATGATGTTATAAATACATGTTTCCAAAATTAATTGACTTTTATAGTGTCATCATAGAAAGGCCAAAGAAAATTAAATTATTATCTGCAAAATATTTACTTTGTATCAAGTTGACTGTATCTATTTCTACCCAATACTGGAACTATGTTGGGTGTATTAACCTGAAGAGAAACATTTAATTCAATTCTAATATATTTATACAGTACTTTTCACAATGGTTATCTTTCCAACTCAGTCTTTACAATAAAGGTAACTAACATCAAACTTGGTGAATGCAAAAAAATATTACGTTAAATATAATTTAATACCTTCAGTTAACATGTTCACTTTGACAGCCTTACATTTTGTAAAACCTTTTAATTGTTTCTTGAACATTTTTTCCAGGCACCTCTGAGCACCCCCTTGTGGCCCCCCCTGGGGTTCCCCAGACCCCAGTCTCGGTGGAGTTATGTCTCTAAATGTATCCCCTATAAAGCACTGCACGTTCTTTGATTTAGTCTGTGCTGTTTAAGTATTGGTCTATTCACATGCAGTCACGCACCTTTAGCTGCTGCATCGTGTCTAGCCGCTTTTTTGAGCATCTTGCACCATGATCATTGGGCTTTTAAGACAACATGTGGAGTTAAATAGTTTAACTTTTAAAAACACGTCTTAAGGCCCCTGTCTTCTGTTCCATTCTGTTGTACCCCATCCAACTGTTTTTGAACACAACAATGCGTCCTTTATGAATGCCCTCCCCTAAGAAACATGTCTGATCAGTGTCTGGTGGACATGATAGTCATTCAGACAACCCACCGACTACCCGTTTATGAAAGTATGCAGTTCTGCACATCCCGACTGGAATTACATTTACTGATGCTCATTATTTTTCAGCAGAACATTAGAGACTAATTCCTCTGATTCCACAGTGAAGAATCTGTTTGTAAATGCAGCTCTTAGATTTCTTTCATTCATTTTCCATTTATTGTTTTGCTAATATTACTCTCTCTGTATTCTCTCCTTGAGTCTTTCTTTCTGCAAACATTTAAATGTTTTGTGAAAGATCAGGGGAAATGATAAAGACATTGATTATTAATCAGTCATAAAGAAAGCATTAATTAGTAATGACTGTTATGCAATGCTGTCTATTATAATTATTTTCTTTCAACTTTTGCTCAAATATAAATTCCTTGGAGCCAGTGGCGTTTTAAGTATTATTATCATTATTAATTTATAAAATGTAATTCGTTCATATCTGCATACTTTCTAAACCACATGTTTGTACTTTTTCAAACAATGTACAGCAGACATTATTGTTTGTAGTTTTAAAAATAAATGTGCTTTTTTTTTTTTTACATTGACATTTTAGAATTTTGAAATTATCAAATAACGTTTGGGATTATGGAATATTTTCAGGATATTTTTCTGCCAAGTTTCTCTGAGGAATTTGTATAATGTTCAATGTAGTTATCTATCCCACCACAGGGTGGCAGTGTAATCATTGTCTCAGCTCTGCCCATGCTCCTGACCTGTCTGAATGGTAAGCTGCTGTTAAGCAGCTGGGCACTTTAATGACTAACCATTAACCTGCTTCAGTCATTTTTGGAATGCTGCTGAAATGGATTTTAAGATGTTTAAAATGTGTTTCTTAGTGCAATGCCCCTCTCCTCTTACTAGACAGCAAAAAAATATAAAAATTTTCACACATTTTTCTCGCCTTTGATGTCATCACATAGAGCTGTTCAGCTTGTAGTCCACAAACCCGGAAGAAATTGCACCATGGGTTCCCTCGGGATTTTCCTATGGGGTTTATAATGGGGTTTATAATGGGGTTTTTGAATTTGAGTAAAATGAGGTCTGTGGTAAACATGACGATCTGTAGACATTTTGTTCTACAACTAAAAGTTACACACAGTCATACCTCAAACGTGAATTAAGCAGCTGTTTTTTTTTAAGTATTTAATTCAATGTGGCTTCAAAATTCCCATTATAAACCCCATAGGAAAATCCCGAGGGAACCAATGGTGCAATTTCTTCCGGGTTTGCCTACACGTCACAGATGAACAGCTCTATTATGGTAAAAGACATTGGTGTGACTCACTTTAAATACAGTTTAAAGATTGCGTATTGTGTAAATTTATAACATTATGCTTATTATATTACCCTGGAATTAGTTTTAAAAAGCAAGTTACAGAAGCTGTGATGGGGTTTCTATTACAGCTGCTGAGAGAGTGACAGTAAATTTGACATCTCACAGCTGAATATCTTAATCTACTGCTCTCTCTTTTTTTTCTCTTCTGGAAAGTCATTCAAATGCAATAGTGGATTTTTTATTTTGCTCTTGGAGCAAATGGGTAAGTGAAAATAGTATTTGCTGTGATCTCCCATTCACCGCTGTCGAAGTTTACCCTGCAAATGTTTACTTCCGCATTCAAAAACCCAGAGTGTGAAAAAAGGTCTGTTGGTCAACGCCGCGAATTCGCCTGTCAGAGTTCACCAAACTTGAACTCCACGCGAAATCCGCGAGGGGAAATTCTTCGCCACCGGAAGTCCATCGTGTGAAATTCACGATCATGTGGATTTCAATTTGATGACTGGCTGTGTCTGAATACTAAAATCCTGCCTTCGGGGGCTTTAAATGGAAGGAGGATGAAAATAGGTGCTTTTCAAACTGTTCTGAGACCAGTGTTTGCTGTTGGTTATGCCATTAACTAATAAGGCAGCAAGTCAGCGGCCTACATTTTTGTATGCAACCTGTATTTTGACCGCCGCCGTTCTAAGGTAAATGTGATCATGCTTCAAGCGATTTGGACAAACTTTAAAGTGTGAAATGTCCTGTATTTCTCTGAGACAACTAAGTCACTCACAGATCCGCCATCTGAGACGTGCAGAGTTTTCCCGTAATGCTGTAGCTAAAAATTTAATGAGTTCTGGCATTATGTGAAATCGCATTGGTGCAAAAGGAGAAATATGAGACCATTTATATGATATGAATAATAACGGAGATCTGAGGGGTATTCCAGAAAGCAGGTTAAGTGATTTACCCGGGGTAAATTTAATCAGAAGAAGTGGATAACCTCAGCTTTCTGTTCCAAAAACTGAGGGAACTTTCAGGGTATGTTAGTAGCCATCGCATCTTACTCTCTGTACATAACCTGCTCCGGAGTAGGTTATGTTCCAGAGTTAGTTTATTTCAGGTAGATATTAGTACGTTTCAGAGGCCGTCAGCGCATGTGTGCCCTTTTAATAGCGGCACAGTGGGCAAGAAAGTTCAGATTACGCACAATATTATACTTCTAAAGCAATATTACGGTAAACTGCAATCTTTCTCACAAATCTTCTTTACTCCGGCATTTCCAGTCTTACACCGCAGATTTGCATTCAAAAGTGAACAAACTGTGTACATTGTGCTTTAACTTTTAATACTGTAATATATTTTAACACAGAACACACCGGAAAGTCCCCCACACTCTTCACTGTGAAGACAGGGCTTTATGTATTTATATTTAGCCCTTCTAATAAATCATTTTATTCTTTAAATTTCATAGAATAAAACTATTATAGCACCCGCATTCTATTTACAGTTCCTTCAGTCAATGAATATTCATGTTATTTATAAAATGACATTCCATAGTAGGAAATGTCTGCCAATTAAAAACTCAAGCAATTAATCACTCGTTATTCTTCTTCACTAACTAGATAATGTGATAATTTCACAGACCACAGATTCACTCTAATTCATGTAGGCTACTGTATATATAAATGCACACATTTCCAGACTTGTTTATTACTTTATTATCTGAAATATAAATGAGACGTGCTGTCATTTAGAGTCACCCACAGTGCCCTCATTTAGCTGGTGGTCAGCTGATTCAATGAAAAGATGTATCTTTCTGATGCTCAGCCTCCTCTACTCCATCAGAAGCTGTACATGGTCCATCTCTAAATTACATTTTTGTTCTGCCTTTCAATAGGGACCCTTTACAGCTTCCTATTAACAAGGAAGAGATGAGTTACTTTTCCCGAATGCTGAGATCATGAACATCTATAATGTATAGTCAGACACATGATCTTCAATTAAAACAACATAATTTCATTCTGTAACAAGTTGCTGGAGGCAGATGGACCCTACTGTACATGACAACACAACATGACAAGTTTTAATGCCACATCAAATGAGAAAAGAACACAATGGACATGTAACTCCTATCACTGTCCACCTCTGTTACAGCAGATCTTCATCTTATAATGCACATGAATAATCATGTGTGGCCTACTAAAAACATTACATTAAATCTATGAAAAATGATGACAATCAATGACACCATCAGCAACTGTGGGAAATTAAAGGTGATATGATTCTAAGTTTTTAGAAACCCCAACTGGGTACATCAAATGGTATTAAAAATAAAGGAAATACATTCAGTTCACATGACATACAGTAAAATACAATTAGCATGCACAGATCATGGTAAATACCATTAAAATCAATCTCATAAAATATATAGTAAACCTATAGCCTATTATCATAATATTAATAGAATATCAATGTTAATATTTATAATGAAGTTCAGTGCAAACAAATAACGTAACGGTCAACCTATTAAACATTAATATAGGCAAGAGAGGTCTAATATTAATGTTGAATTAAGCTTTTATATGTACGGTAAAACTTTATATTTTTATTCATTTAAAAACGCAATGATTCAGTATAATTTCTGTCAAGCAAACTCTCAGTCCTAAACCAATGTAGCTCCTATCGCTATTACGAGTGAAGAAGAAATAATGCTCGTTTGCAGTCATTAAAACTTCATGTTCTGCTTCACTGAAATATGGCGCGCCTTTCTTCTTAGTGTCTGTTTCCATGGTGACTCGTGGATTCTGCGATCTGCTGAGAATGCCTTTCTGAGTTCACTGAAAACGCGCACAAACTCTGAGTTTCAAACTCATGGTTGAGTGAACTAACCCCGCGCAGGTGTTCTGGAACCCACATACCGCAAGTTTTGGGTTAATCAACCGAGAGTTCAGGGTTTGTCATGGTAAGTTAACCTTGCTTTCTGGAATAACCCTCTGGAGACCCGATTAATGTAAAACACTACTATGAAATAAACAGCGACATTTTACACAGACTAAAACACCACAAAACCATCACATTTCTAATGTGTTCCTTTCTAAGCATTTAATAAATTAAAGTAAACAAATATATGTATTTCACCCAGAGGGGCACCTCATCCCTTGTGGTCAAAAGGGGCAGTGGTTCGGGCCTCCCCCGTGTGCACGTACCTGGAGTATGGGATGTATAGAACTTTGCAGAACACGCTGATTTCTGCCATCATAACAGAGTTCTGCTGGTGTGGACCTGCTCATAAGAGAAAAGTTTTTTTTTTTTTTTTTTTCATTCATGGTCTTTTTTGGGAATAATTGAAAATGCAGACTTATTTTTGGTAACAGGCAAATGCGTTTGCATAGATGCATTAGCATGAATATAATTTCAGTAAAGTGTTTGGCCTATATCTGGTTAATGGTTGTACAGAACTGATTTAACATTCATGATCTAAAATGAGCCCGCATCCTGCAGCTGGTCTTATAAACTCCAGGCACTGACCACCAGCACTGCACGGCGCCCGGCGAGGTTTAGAGGGGGCTGGGGCAGAGACCCTGGACATGTTGTGGAAGTGTGCAGTGGACAGGGGGCAGACAGGACGTGACCCGTAAGAGGAAGTCCCATGGCCAGTAGGTGGAGGACGCATCCATCAACCAAAGCTGCACCAGTGATCAAACCCAAATGAGCAGCATATGAATCAACTGATTTACACCCTTTATATGAAGACTTTCTACTTGTGTGTGTTGCTTATGTTCATTAGTTGAAGGCTTATAAAATTAGGCGCATACAAGGCTGCAGTACGACCACGCTACTTGTTTGTATGTTGTCCTCAGATACTAGATGAGCGTTGAGAGTAAGTTGAGTGTTGTTTTTTCCTTGGTTTTGGAGATTTTGTGATGTCATGGCTGGTGTGTAGAGGTAAAAGAGAGACATTAGCAAATGTTATTGCAGTGTCCCTTTTGCTCCAGCAGCAAAAGAAAAACTCTACTATTACAGAGCAACAGATCTATTCTACTAAACTCTGTGCAAAGGGTCCATTGTGAGATATCTGTGGGTTACACACAAATACAGGTTAAGCTTAACCAATCATTATTGATCTGTGGATCATTAGCGCTGCTGGACATCTGTATCATCAGTCTGTCTTTTGATGCTAATTTACTGGAGTGGCTTATTACCTCTGCATCCAGGGCAGACACTTCAAAGACAAGAGGTCATTTCTCTAACCAGTGAGGGAGCAGTGCTGACCACTGGACAAATAGCTAAAAGGTCATGAATTAAATTCTGTTAAAGAAAAGGAAGGCCAGATACATGTTTGAACTTCTCTGAATCTTTCTTTTGTTCTCAGTCAGAAGCCATTCTATTGGAAATTATATCAATATTGGAAAACAACAGAAATGCTTCAGTGCTCCTGTAGCTGTGTACTTGTTCCTGCTGCGAGTCAGCACACTCACATGTTTTGCATCTTGTGCCACGGAAGGCATTTTGAATAGGTTGGGCCAAGAATGACGAGAAGTAATAACCCCCTTTCCTTGTTAATTTGAGCAAATACAATGTAAGCCTTCACAGTTTTTGTTGCTTCTAACTAAAAGTCTTGCTCTTTGTGAATAAAAACAAGTGTGGCTGGATGGATAAACCAGGCTCTTATTTGTTGGGGATACAATATTCTATTGTGCACAGATTTTTGAAATTGTTAGCGTCACATCACTTAACTAATAAACAACTTCAATAACTAATCAAGGATGTGTTGTAGGCTACTATACTGTGTCCACGTCTGAAATGGGTTAGATTAAGCACTGCATTTAAACCTTTTTCACAAAACATTTAAAGGAAAGTTCACCCAAAAATTATAATACTATTATTTACTCACCCTCATGCCTTCTCAAACTCCTATGACCTTCTTTCTTCTGTGGAACACAAACAAAGATATTTTGAAGAATGTATGAGGTGTTTTTGTTCATACAATGCAAGTCAATGGGGTCCAACACTTTCAAGCTTCAAAGAGGACATAGAGGCATCATAAAAGTAATTCAGTGGTTTAATCCATGTCTTTTTAAAGATGCCTTTCCAATTGTGTGTTATTCCTGGTTGCATTCATTATCTCTCGCCTTCTGACGGTCACGATCACTGTCTTTCGTGTCTGGGCACTGCAGAGACAGCGTTCGTGGATGGTCATGTTCTCATTGCATCTCACGGCGAGTTCGACCTCTTATTCGGAGCCCGCGAAAGTGATGAGCTCTCGAGCGCAGCATCGGAGAGCGAGCTTGTCCAGTCGGACGTGGAAGCCTCAGCTGGGCTCCTCCCTTCGGGGACGATTGCCCAGTCACAGACTGACGCGGAGATGACGACGTGCTTTCCCGGGCAGCCGTGAGCGTCGGCTAGAGTGGAACCTTCCGCTCTTCCCTGAACCCTCGCAGCTCGATGATTGGTTCCTGGGCTTGCGGCGCTGCTCAAAGCCACGCCCCGCCCCCATTCCTTTCTTCCCGGAAGTGCATGAAGAGCTGACAAGGTCGTGGGAGGCACTTTTTACTGCCTGGTCCCGATCTTTTCAGCTTCTCCGCCCTCACTACCCTCGATGGTGGGGCGGCCAAGGGCTATTATCCCCGGTGGATAAAGGTGCTCGCGGTGCACCTATGCCCGCTGAGCGCCGCCACCTGGCACGGGTGCCCAAAGACCCTGTCCAAGGCCTGTAGGTTTACGTCATCTCTGACGGCCAAGGCCTACGGTGCCGCTGGACAAGCTGCCTCCGCCCTGCATGCCATCGCTCTCCTGCAAGTCTACCAAGGCGCTAAAGGAACTGCACAAGGGTAGTTCCGCCCCGGGATTGATGCAGGAACTGCGCTCGGCGACCGACATCGCTCTCCGAGTGACGGAGGTCACGGCACAGTCTCACGGGCGGACGATGTCCATATTAGTGGTCTAGGAGCGCCACCTTTGGCTCAACCTGGTCGAGATGGGTGAGGCCAACAGGACACGATTCCTTGCTGCCCCCATCTCCCAGGCTGGCCTATTTGGCGGCACCGTCAAGGACTTTGCCCAGCAGTTCTCGACGATGGAGCAGTAGACGGAGGCTATCCGGCATATCCTGCCCCAGCGCGGCTCAAGATCCCGCACCCCGTCTACTTGTCGCCAAAGGTGTCCCCCTGCGGTGACTGCACTGACTCCACCGCAGCCCGCCCCTTCAGCCTGGCCCCGGCTTGGAGCCCACCGCAGGAAGCAGACGCCACCCATCTCATGGCCGCCCAGAACCCGTGAAAGGCTTCAAAGTGCCCTTGAGATGGGCGACCCAGGGACGATGAAACCCGCTGCTCTGGAGCTGGTAAGCAGACCTCTCCATCATTTTGTTACCTTTGCATTTAATTGCGCTGCATGCCCAAGTGGCCGCAGTACTCAAGAGTTCAGCAAGAGTGGTTTCCTTGTTCCCTGGGTCACGTATCCGGTGTGCACAGCCGTCATCACGACCACCGTCCACCACTCTATTTGGCAGGTTTGGCATTCCAGCGTTGGTCTCCCGCCCTTGAGCGCCCAGCTGTGGCAGAAATCTGCCCCCAATGTGACAGTCTCCACGGGTCACGAGGACAGGCCTCTTCCTCCCCCGTCCCAGGCTGTTCCAGGGGTGGTCACAAGGAGCCAGGTAAGTGCTTCGATGTCCTTAGACTCAGCACAGCCATGACATGGTGTTGCACCTCGAGCTCCGCCCCGCCGCGAGGCCCCACCTGCGGGTACATCCGACGACATTGTCCCTTTGGTCCCCCTTGCACGGAACTTGGACGCGTGGCTTGCGCTTTCCAATCCATCACGATGGCTGGTCCGGACCTTCAGACTTGGCTATGCGATTCAATTCGCCAAGTGTCCGCCCAGGTTCAGCGGTGTCCACTTCACCTTGGTGAAGGACAAAAACGCTGCTACCTTGCATGGAGATCGCTACCCTCCTACGGAAGGGCGCGATAGAACCTGTCCCGCCAGCCGAGATGAAGACGGGGTTTTACAGCCCCTACTTCATCGTACTGAAGAAAGGCGGTGGGTTGTGGCCAATCTTGGACCTGCGAGTACTGAACTGGGCTCTACACAGACTCCTGTTCAAGATGCGGACACAAAAACGCATTCTGGTGAGCGTCCGGCATCAAGATTGGTTTGCGGCAGTAGACCTGAAGAACACGTACTTCCACGTCTCGATCCTTCCTCGACACAGACCCTTCCTGCAGTTTGCATTCGAGGGTCAGGCATATCAGGACAAGGTCCTCCCTTTCGCCCTGTCCCTGTCTCCTCGCATCTTCACGAAGATCGCAGAGGCAGCCCTTGCCCCGCTAAGGGAGGTGGGCATTCGCATTCTCAACTATCTCAATGACTGGCTAATCTTAGCTCACTCTCGGGACATGTTGTACGCACACAGGGACTTGGTGCTCTCACACCTCAGCCGACTAGGGCTTCGGGTCAACTGGGAAAAGAGCAAGCTCCTCCCGGTTCAGAGCATCTCTTTTCTTGGTTTGGAGATGGACTCAGTCTCTTTGACAGCGCTCCTCATGAACGAGCGAGCCCAATCAGTGTTGGTCTGTTTGAAGGCGTTCAAACAGAAAACAGCGGTTCCACTGAAACTTTTTCAGAGGCTCCTGGGGCATATGGCATCCTCAGCGGTGGCCACCCCACTCGGGTTGATGCATATGAGACCGCTTCAGCACTGGCTTCAGACTCGAGTCCCGAGATGGGCATGATGCCGAGGGACACATCGCGTGGTCATCACGCGGTCTGTCACTGTCTTTTCTGCCCTTGGATCGACCTCTCATTTCTACGGGCAGGTGTTCCCCTAGAACTGGTCTCCAGGTGCGTCGTGGTCGTGACGGACGCCTCCAAAATGGGCTGGGGCACTGTTTGCAATGGGCATGCAGCCTCCGGATTGTGGATGGGCCTGCGACTGTATTGGCACATCAACTGCCTCGAGTTGTTGGCAATTCTGCTCGCCCAATGGAGGTTTTGGACGTTGATCCAGGGCAAGCACGTGTTAGTTCAGACAGACAACATGGCAACGGTAGCATATGTCAACCGCCAAGGTGGTCTGCGCTCTCGTTGTATGTCACAACTCGCCCGCCGTCTCCTCCTGGAGTCAGCAGCACTTCAAGTCGCTGCGAGCCACTCACATCCTGGGCAACCTCAACACTACAGCGGACGCGCTGTCACGACAGGTTATCCTCAGGGGAGAGTGGAGACTCCACCCTCAGGTGGTCCAGCTGATTTGGAGTTGATTCGGACAGGCACAGGTGCACCTGTTCACCTCCCAAAAATCCTCCCCACTGACCGAGGCCCCCCTCGGCATAAATGCGCTGGCACACAGCTGGCCCCCTGGCATGCGCAAATATGCGTTTCCCCCAATGAGCCTACTTGCACAGACCCTGTGCAAGGTCAGGGAGGACGAGGAGCAGGTCGTCCTGGTAGCACCCTACTGGCCCACCCAGACGTGGTTCTCGGATCTCCCGCTCCTCGCGACAGCCCCACCCCCGGCGAATTCCCCTGAGGAAGGACCTTCTTTCTCAGGGACTGGGCACCATCTGGGACCCACGACCAGTCCTCTGGAATCTCCATGTCTGGCCCCTGGATGGGACGCAGAAGACCTAAGCGGTCTACCATTTGCGGTGGTAGACATGATCACTCAGGCTAGGACCCCCTCTACGAGGCGCCTGTATGCCTTTTAGTGGCGTCTGTTCGCTAAGTGGTGTTCTTCCCCAGAGATGTGCAGTCGGATCAGTGCTTTCCTTCCTGCAGGAGAGGTTGGAAGGGAGGCTGTCCCCTTCCACCTTGAAGGTGTACATTGCCGCCATAGCAGCACACCACGATACAGTCGACTGTAAGTCCTTAGGGAAGCACGACCTGATCATCAGGTTCCTAAGAGGTGCCAGGAGGCTGAATCCCCCCCAGACTGCGCCTCGTTCCCTCATCGGACCTCTCTGTAGTTCTTCAGGGTCTACAGAGATCCCCCTTTGAGCCTTTGCAGTCAGCCAAGCTTAAGGCACTCTCCTTGAAGACTGCCCTCATGACTGCACTCACTTCCATCAAGAGGGTAGGAGACCTGCAAGCGTTCTCTGTCAGCGAAACGTGCCTGGAGTTCGGTCTGGGCTACTCTCACGTGATCCTGAGACCCCGACAGAGCTATGTGCCCAAGGTTCCCACGACCCCTTTTAGGGACCAGGTGGTGAACCTGCAAATGCTGCCCCAGGAGGAGGCAGACCCAGCCCTGTTGTTGCTGTGTCCGGTGCACGCTTTACACATCTATTTGGATCACACGCAGAGCTTTAGGATCTCTGAGCAGCTCTTTGTCTGCTTTGGTGCACAGCGGAAAGGAAGTGCTGTCTCCAAGCAGAGGATCGCCCACTGGCTCATTGACACCATAACTATGGCATATCACGCCCAGGACATGCCGCCCCTGGTAGGGCTACAAGCCCATTCTTCCAGGGGTGTAGCGGCCTCCTGGGCCCTGGCCAGGGGTGCCTCTCTAACAGACATTTGCAGAGCAGCAGGCTGGGCAACACCCAACACCTTTGCAAGGTTCTACAACCTCCGGGTGGAACCAGTTTCGTCCCAGGTAGTGGCACGCAATACAAGCGGATAAGCCCGGGATAGCTGGCCGGGTGTATCGCTTGCACATAGCACCTTCCAACTCCTTTTGAGCTGAAGACGTGCACCATTAATTCCCAGTAGTGTTCACAAACTTTGTTCCCTGGTCGACTTCCTCCGAGCCCTGTGGCAGTCGAGTTTTTGGAGAGATTCGCTGCCAGCCCAGTACCAGTTCCCTGTAAGGCTAACCCCATGCGATTATATATCTTCCGCTAATTCGTTTCCCTGTTGGCAAACTGCGTCTTCCTTGGGCAGAGCCCCTCTGCCCCAGTCTCCATGTTTGTAGTAACTCCTCCCCCATTGGGTAGGATCTACCTTGAAGACTCTCCACATGGTTGGAAAAACCATGTGACATATTTTTCCACTTAAATATCCTTCCCTCTCTTTGGGCGAGGTGTGGTCTCCGCGGTATCTTCCCCTTGGGAGGGACACCCCCCGACTAGACCTGGCGGCCCAGTCGGATAATCCCCCTTCTTTTTTAAGGAGTGGAAAAAAAGAAGGGGAAAAGAGGCCACGATTGGGTTAGCCTGTCTCTATCTTTTGGGTAGTCGACTTGTCCCCAAAGGGCTGTTTGACACTCATAACTATGTTGGGGGAGGTTACGTGTCGACCTGGTGTGCTGGCCATGAGGCACACAGTAGTCTGCCCACCACACACCGCCAGTTCACGTAACACAGTTCAGCCAATTGTGGCGTTTCGTATAGGGACCCCTAGTGTCACTACATCGACACAATGTCGAGTGAGTGACAGATAGGGAACGTCATGGTTGTGTAACCCCCGTTCCCTGATGGAGGGAACGAGATGTTGTGTCCCTCCGGCCACAATGCTGAACTACCCGCTGAAATGGCCGGACCTTATATCGGCTCCTCAGCATAAAGCCTGAATGAGTGGTTGCATACCAGCTCATTTTATACCCGTATGTCCGGGGGAGTGGCATGCAAATACCACTCGCCAATTTTCATTGGCCTTTTATCAAAGACCTGATGTGTCTAGGGCTCCCAAGTGTGACCCCTAGTGTCACTACATCGACACAACATCTCGTTCCCTCCATCAGGGAACTGAGGTTACACAAGTAACCATGACGATTGCCTTTTTTTTTTTTTTCACAAAGGATCTAAGACACTTATGGCTAGAGCTGATTTTGAAGCTCTCTTCTTTTTTTGTAATTAAATATTTTTTATGGATAAAAAAAAACAACAACAACAAAAAAAAAACACATACACACCAAATCAACATTTAACATTTAACCCTCATTAATATCCCTCCCCAATCACCAACCCCAACCTAACCTCCAACGAACACCCCTGTGGTCACATAAAATAATACACACAAAAAAACAAAACAACAAAAAAAAAATCTATTAAACATACATAATTAAACTAGACCTCTCTCTCAATACAGTTTGTCCATACTGAGTGCAAATGCGAGAGAACGGGGTGTAACTTAACTTCTCTGATTAGTTTGATAGAAAGGCTTTGCAATGGCAAAATAGGGGCAAAACCAGGGAGGGGCTCTCTCAGGTGGAAGCGACCAATGGGCCAAATATCTGAGATTGAATGCATAATAATAAAACAAAATCTTGGGTAGGCCTGACCCACCTTTGTCAATCGGCCTATGCAACTTACTGAAATGCAATCTGGGATGCTTACCATTCCAAATGAAGGATTTCTCTATGCTATCAAATTGCTTGAAATAAAAGAGGGGGACATCTACAGGGAGAGATTGTAGCAGGTAGTTGAATTTTGGAATACAATTAATTTTAATAACATTAACCTTCCCAATCATAGATAAATGTAATGAAGCCCAAGTGCCCACATCGCTCGAAAACCTTTTTATTAAGGGGTCAAAATGAACTCTAACTAAATCAGACAAATTTGCTGGGAATAAAATGCCCAAATACTTAATGCCCTGTTTAGGCCACTGGAAGGTGCCCGGCTGGAAAGCCGTTACTGGGCAGTACGCTGTCAGAAACAAAGTTTTGGATTTAGAACAGTTGACTCTGTATTCCGAGGATTAGAAAAGGAATTAATAATTCTATGGAGGCAAGGCATAGATCTAATGGGGTCAGAAACAAATAATAAAATATCATCTGCGTAAAGCAAAAGCTTATGCACCATACCTCCCGCCACAACCCTTGGAAAATCATCTTCCCTTCTTATCGTGGCAGCTAATGGTTTCAGGACAAGACAGAACAATAATGGGGAAAGAGGGCAACCCTGCCAGGTGCCCCTATCCAGAGTAAAATAATCTGAAATGAATCCATTTGTTTGTACTGCCGATACCGGGTGTCTATAAAGTAACTTAATTCATCCAATAAAAGTATTCCCGAACCGTATATTTCCAAAATCTTAAAAAGATAATCCCATTCTGCCATACCAAATGCCTTTTCGGCGTCAAGTGAGATGGCCGTGACCGGAGTCTGATCATTCGCCACTGACCACATAATATTGATGAAACGCCTAATGTTATCATAAGAGCTGTGGCCCGAATAAACCCCACCTGATCCATATGTATAAGGGATGTCATAACTTTACTTAATCGGTTAGTAAAACTTTTTGACAATATTTTAACCTCTAGCTGGATCAGGGAAATTGGACGGTAACTCTTACACTCGCTTGGATCTTTGTGCTTTTTAAGGATCAGACTGATTCTGGTTTGTGTCATGGTTGGTGGAAGCTTTCCATTCTTTAATGATTATGTATAAACTTCTAACAAAAGTGGAGCCAATTCTGTAGCATAAGATCTAAAAAAATTCAGCGGCAAACCATCTGGCCCCAGAGCCTTACCTGTAGGCAAGGCCTTAATTACCTCGTCAAGCTCTTCCAAGGTTATCTCAGAATCGAGATAATTTTTTTTGCTCAGTGATCAGTTTAGGGAGATATAATGGTTCCACGAAGTTCCTAATATCTTCATCAGTAGACAAAGACGTGGAACTATAAAGATCAAGATAAAATTCTTTAAAAGCGTTATTAATATCAATGGCTGAGGTAAATATTGCCCCACCAGCAGATTTCACTGAGGGAATGTTAGAAAAAGACATTCTCTGCTTTATATATCTAGCTGAAAGCTTCCCTGCCTTGTCCCCCAACTCAAAGTATGACTGTCTTGCCCTGAATAGCCAAAACTCCACCTTCCATGACAACATAGTATTATTTCAATTGGGTCAATTCTCTGAGGCCATCAGACGACATTCGGTGCTTCAGCTCTGCCTTGGCACTTTTAATATTCCCTTCCAACTCCACGAGTTGTTGTGCTTTGGATTTTTTGGTGAATGATGCATACTGTATGATCCGACCCCTAAGAACCGCCTTAAGTGCCTCCCAAGCCACGCCCACAGAGGATACTGAGGACCAGTTGGTCTCCATATAAACATTAATTTCAGCCTTTAACATTTGTTGAAATTCAGGATTTTGCAAAAGGGATACATTAAAACGCCAACTATATGATTTCTTTTTCTCCGTATGTGGCAACACCTCTAAACTTACCAGGGCATGATCTGAGACTAAGATGTTTCCAACTGAGCAATCAACAATAGATGAAATGAAGGAATTAGATAAAAAAAAACAAATCTGTTCTAGAATAGATCTTATGGACTGATGAAAAAAATGTATAGTCCCTAACAGATGGGTTCAAAAGTCTCCAAATATCTGTAAGACCACGATTTTTACACATCCTGTGAAGCGTCAATGTTGTTCTAGGGGGCTTACACATTTTTTCTTCACTATGATCAAGGACTGAGTCCATCAAAAGATTAAAGTCTCCTCCCAATATTATATCATGAGGGGTGCCAGTGGGTTGCAACATCCCTTCAAGATCTATAAAAAAGCCCTGATCATCAGCGTTAGGTGCGTAAATATTAGCCAAAATCAACCTTTGCCCCTGAATTTCTGCTAAAACAATAATGACTCTTCCTAATTTATCTTTAATCTGTTTGAGACATTTGAATTGTAGATGTTTACTTATTAGTGTAATGACTCCCCTGCCCTTACGCCAGCACTAAAGAAAACATGTCCACCCCATATCTTCCCAAATTTTTCAGTTTCCTGTGGGGAAAGATGTGTTTCTTGAAGAAACACAATATCATATTTCTTACATTTAAGAAATAACCATCCATTCACATTCCATGTGGAGAGAGATAATCCACTCATTAACATCTGACATTTGACATATTAGAAAAAATAGATTGTGTGTTAAAAACAAGATTTAAAAACAAGACCACATTCCAACATTAGTGCAACAATCAAACCCCAAACTCCCCCCGAACCAAACACACAGAAAAAAGAAAAACATGCGCATTAACCCCACGCACGACAGCGCCAACCGGTGTCCATGCCTCTACACTCAAACAGTTCATGTACGCCTACGAGAGTCCCCATGACAATTTTGCCTTTGGATTGCTCAAATCCGGTGTTTCTATACAGATTTTGTGAGACAGAATTACACAGCCAAAAATAGTCTATAAAACAAATTCCAGCCGATAAGAGGAATAAACACAAAAAATGTGTAGATTCATCCACATAACTGTCCCGAAGGTGTGTTTCTCCACAGAACAAGCTCCAGCCATTAGCAGAACCAACTCAAAAAAATAAAAAGATAAAAATAATAATAATAATAATAATAATAATAATAATATTATATATATATATATATATATATATATATATATATATATATATATATATATATATATATATAAAATAAAAAAAAAAAAAAAAATTCAGTTCTTCAGGCAGTCAAACGAATGTTCAGTAAGCCGGCCCATTAGGCCGAGTGCAACAAAAGACCCAATCACTCCAATGTCCTGCAAGAGATGTTCCACAAAACAAACTCCATGACACAGGAGGCATAAGCACCAAAAACGTGCAGATTTATCCACAAGCTGTTCCGAAGAAATTATATTACACAAAACAAACTCCAGCCGCTAGGTGGAACAAGCACAAAAAAATAAATAAAGAAGGTACCCAGCTATCTCGGACAGTTGAGTGTATGTTCAGTGAGACAGGCCCACTAAACAGCAACATGAAAAACACCAAATGGCTTACTCACTCCAATGTTTTTATGAAGGACAGTGCTTGCTGTGGGCATGTAAATTCTCTACGGCCATCCTTAGCATCTATTCTCAGTTTGGCCGGAAACATCAGAACAAACGCGATCTTCCATTGATGTAAGAGATTCTTGCATTCCTTGAATCGATCGCATTTCTCTCTTGTCGAATTCGCAAAATCTGGGAACAAGAAAATGCTGTGGTTCTTCCAAGAAAGATTTTTTTTACTCCTTGCCTCGTGTAACATGAGATCTTTATCGGATGATCTCAGAAATTTGACCAGAATTGATCGGGGCCTGCCCCCTCCGCGGATCTCCGAGCCAGACCTCTATGAGCTCACTCGATTTCCAGCTTTTGGCCTGTTATGTCGAGCAGACTCGGGAAGAGCCCATCCAGGAATTTCACCATATCTTGGCCTTCCTCATGCTCAGGAATTCCAACAATTCGGATGTTGTTTCATCTATTATGATGCTCCAAATCCTCCAGTTTTTCCCAAACGCACTGCAAATCTGTCTTGGTCGCTAGCGGATTAGCAGCTAATTCCCTCTCCGATGACTCCAGATAATCGATCCGTTTCTCGACGTTTGACAATCTTGTAACCAACTCGGAGAATTTCGCCTCCATTGGAAGTGATCGATCGATGTATTAAAGCCAGATCCTCCAAGTCTGTGATAACTTTCGCCAGCATTGCAGACATGCTCGCCAGTTGCCACTGAATTTCTCCCGCTGCACCATCCAAATTGAGTCCCTGGTCTGCAGCCCTGTCTGGGGTATCAGCTTGAGCACGTAAGTGTCTTTTAATATCTCCAGAGCCCGAGGATTTTGAATTCTTTGACATATTGTCTTCATAAAACAGTTAAGAATCAGGGTGTATCGAATCTCACCAGTTTATGACATAAAAAGTATTAAAAACTAGCAAAGTGCGCAGAGCTCGCCTTTCACACATCCAACCCTCGCATGGCGACACGCGACTCTCTAGAAGCTCTCTTCTTAATATTTTCTAATGTGGCTACTGAATATGGATACTGATCTTGTATCTCAATGTATCCCAAAGTGTCAGTGAGCCTGTTTACATGCACACCAAAATGCTGATTACTCTCTAAAATCAGCTTATTTAAAAAATCTGACAAGGCAAGAAATTTGAGTTAATCACGTTATTCTCTGCTTTTGGCGTCAAACCGTGGAGGCATGCGCTCAGCACGTGCGCACATTGGATGAGCCAGTAAGAACGGTGGTTAAGGTGTTTACATGCAAAGCAAAATCGGCGTAATGGGTAAAAATCTACCCGTGTTGACCGGTTTATTCATACGTCGTTTATGACCTTACATTGATAAAGGAACGCTGTTTATTGCATTCACATGACCACACGAGCAAACGCGCTTATTGATTCATTATATGGTCACTGTATACTTATGTATCGACTGTCTTCACCAGGGTTCCCCAATTAGTTTTCACCAAGGGCCAAATTCTGTCAACAATAAAAAGCCAAGGGCCACTGCTCTCGATATTATGACAAAAGTGTTTGTGCTGCTGCTATTATTATTATTATTGTTAGTATTATTACTAGGTTTGTTTTTATTGTTGTTGTTGTTAAAAGAGTCACAGCATAAATATTGTGATTTGTTTTTAGTTCTCAGTATTAGTAGCTTGTTTTATTTATTCAAACAATTATGAACATTTTGTTTGTATACAGATTAAAAAAAAAAAAAAAAAAACACAAATTTGACTGTTGAAAAAACAAAACAAAAAAACTTTAATAAACAGTCTGGATCTCCATGCCATCCATGTGAGTCAACTGTTTCTGGATCTCCTCCCTGCACTTTCCATAATTGCTGATTCAAATATCAGACCTATTAGCAATATTGTTATTGTTCATACTTAGATTTTATGGGGGTCAAACTGTACCTGTATTAATTGACATCTACTCTCCATTCAATGAGACAAGTGACAGTGACGGGCTGAAGCAATACCTGTGATTTTGGGGCTATACTCTGAGACACTGATCAAGATGTGCAATATCCTGGTTCTTGATGATGTTCATTATAGAAAACGATGACTCACAGATGTAGGTGCAGCTGGTACCCCCCAAAATGATATACTTGAACCCTCTGTACTGCAAACATAAACCCGGTCTGTTTTTAAAAGTCTTCTTATGGTGTTTTGTCTTAATATACATTATTCAGTATATCACTGTGCCTGTTATATTGTCATGGCATTAAAAATAGCAATAGGTTTGGCAGTTTGTTTGCACTAAGCTTGTAGTAAAATATCCCATTAAAAAAAGACTCTTAACATGCAATATTTTACTATACACAAACAAATTGCAGAACCACACTGCTATTTTAATTGCAAGGATAACATAAATTGTTGTAATAATTTCGATAAAGAAAAGGCTGTGAGCCAGTGTTTCCTTAAATATTATTTTTAAAATTATATGTTATCATATTTTACACTGTACTATACAAAAATTTTAATAAACACTATTGTGCACATGTATCTGTATCACAGTATCTTGTGTTATATTATCCAGGCATTAATCCAGACATTATAAAAAGAGTAGTTGGGTTTGGGAGTCGGTTTGAAATGTGCTCATGTAGCAAAATACATGTGCAAATATTAACAGGACATATATTTATGCAACAGCATTCTTTACTTATCTCACTCATATATATAAAAAAACAGATTATATACTCCTCAAAATGCATCAACACCATGGAAAGATCATAATGAAACAGTTATGCCAAATTAGGTAAATAAATGCTTTAACAGTGTTCAATATATTAATCTCTAGTGTTGACAGCTGGGCAGGGCAGGAGACTGGTATAAATGTTTATAAAACATGAACAGCGTCACCTAATGTACAAAGGTGAACTTTTTTCATTTTTATTTTATTCAGACTCTTGAGTGTATAGACCTTTCATCAGAAGTTCGTCTCGCAAAATCGTCACGAATTTAGTGTGAACAGGCCTTTAGCGTGGGCCAAATATTTGTCTCCCGCGGGCCGCACATTGAGGAACCCTGATCTACACTAAACGGCAGACATTAATCACTCCATCTAATTGGCAACTTAAAGTTGCTTTTGTGTTTTTTAAATGTTCTTTTTAACTTTGTTGATTCAATTATAAGTAACGCATTAGTAGGTTGTCTTTGGGGATTTTTGTTTCTTTGTGCAGCCAGACAAGTCAACTTCTGGCTCATCTGCTTCTTCAACAAATGGAAGGTGGGGAGAATGTTCGCAAAACCTTTTTAAAAAACAAATAATTTAGAAATTCTGTTTGGTGACACTAGTGGTGCAGGAACACTGCAGTTTCAATGTAAAAAAAATCAATGTAGACTGAAAGGACTGGAAAGAAGAAAACATCTCAAGGTTATATGCCTCATCTTCCTCACTTTGCCCACGATGAGTCTTTAAAAACTCTCGATGCTGCGTGCTGCTTTAAAAATGTCATCCCGGCACGCTTACAGTTAATCCTGTTTCATTTTTAACTGCATCCATGAGTGTGTACAGAGGGCACAAATCCACATCCCTGTGTCTGCCAGCAATACATCTGCCCACACTCTTTGGAACATGAAAGCCGCATTGCCAGGTTTCCCTTCACTCCTTCTTTGGTGGTGCAAAAGGAGTTCCTCTTGGGATACACTGGCTAACAAGAGCCAGAATAAGATTTCAGCAATTGCAATAGTTTCCGATATATTTGCAATTGGTTTTGTGAACTGATCCTTATCATTAATTGCCAGCATTTGTTAACATAACGTCTCACACAAACATTTAAATGGAGAGGCATGCGGTGGGTCTGAGGAGCGTTGGAAAGAATCATTACGATGTTCTACACATGCCTTTTATCAAATCATTAGCTGCTCCAGCCTTATTACAATGCACATATGGAATCATACTGCAAAAGAGCTATTCTCAAGGCACTCGGACATCAAACACTGTCATAATGCGAGTTATTGCCTTCCAAATCTGGCCAGCACAAAAACGAGTGAAACTGTAGGATGAACCTGGTGGAGCTATAAAAGCCGAAATCTGCAGCGAGTTACCCAGCGGCCTTGTGGCGTGTGTTAGCGATACTCTGGCCAGGGAAGACGTGTGGTGAGCGAATGATGGGAGACAAAGACCAGGCGTCCTCTGCGGACGGCACTCTCCTTGACAGGACCCAAACTCTGGGCCGCAGTGTAATGGATGAGACTCATTCTCCAGCCACTTCAAAGGCTCTAATAGGTCACTGATAACACTGTTCTACAGCATTTTGGGGTTTCTCTTTGAGCCAACACTTAAGTTGAAGTGCCTGCCATTGGCATCGTGCCATCATTCTGTAATGCATTCTGATAGATTTGCTCGCACAATATACAATATTATGTGTGGCGAAATTTTTTTTATTATTTTTTTCAAAAATGTTATCTTTAGATCATGCTGTCTAGTCATATGTCTATGGGGGAATTGCTTTATGGACTTTATAGTCAACATGAAATGGCTTTCGCAACCCATTTTACTTCCGTAATATGACATTTCAGAGTGAAATGAGATATTCAACAAAAAATCAATGTAGGGCAAGACCAGCCCCAACGATGGGTGGGCACAATGAAGTGTGGGTGTGTGTTTTTTTTAATGTGAGCATATAAAATGATGACAATTAAAATGTAAAGCACAACAATGTCCCATCAAACTAACTGTTAAAGGAAAAGTTCACCCAAAAATTATTTACTCACTCACCCTTATATTGTCTCAAACTCTTTATAAATTTCTTTCTTTTGCAGAACCAAAAATAATATATTTTGATAATGACTGATAATTACATGAAATACTGACAGTGAATAAAATACCAAAACATATTAAGTTTAATTGCACCTATGGGTTATCACTTATAGATAATGTTTTGTGCAAGCTTATTTGTTTTTAAGGCCTATTAAAAAAACTTTCATTTTAAAAATGTATATTTGTGTGCTTGTTTGATTATCAGTTAACCAACCTACAGTATTTTTATCAGCAAAAGCTAGGCAACAGCAATGGTATTACCAACAGGATAATTCATTTAACATGGATGGTGAACAGAAAGCTTATAACCAGTTATGACAAGAGCTCCTGATAAAATGTTAAATGATTGGTGTCGGGATTGGCCAATCAAAAATAAGAAAATTGGTAAATAAAATCCTGATCTGAGCATCTCTAGTTCTGATTCTGAACAGCCAACCGGAAATGTCGCTGCTTTCTCTTGCTGACAGCCTTTTTTGTGATATTTTTGAGTTATTGTTATTGTTACGTTAGCTGTCAATTAAAAATGTTTGTTAGGACAGAATTTGAACCACTTGCTCTCTAATAAAAACTTTACAATTGGACTATTCAATCACAACTGGTTTGTCACGTAACTCTCAACTGATAATTTATTATAATATATTGCATATACACTGATGAGCCAAAACATTATGACCACTCACAGGTGAAGCGAATAATCATCTCCTAACAAGCCACATGTCAAGGTCTGGGTAGATTAGATGGTTAGCGAACAATCAGTTCTCATAGTCAACATGTTGAATGCAGGAGAAATGGGCAGGAGTAAAGACCTGAGAGACTTTGACAAGGGCCAAATTGTTATGTCCAGACACCTGAGTCAGAGCATCTCTGAAACGGCGAGGCTTGTGGGGTGCTCCCGGTCAGCAGTGGTGAGTGCCTACCGACAGTCGTCCGAGGAGGGACAAACCACAAATATTCAGAATGAACATTTTGGGGGTTGATTTCATACAGGGTTAATTTGATCATGAAAAAGGGCATCCCATATCAGAGTTTGCTGTCAGTTGCTGAGGGCTACTCACCTTCTGAAACACTGTGTGCACCCCTTGAAGTTTAAGTGGAACTTCAGAGGTCAGCTGCACAAGAAATTCGTTTTGGAGGCGGAGCAAGTTATTACATTTTGATATACATACATCTCTGATGTATTTTTCATGCAGGGTTAAGGGGCTAAATTGTGCCAAGTTGTGCCAGTTTAATTCATGCTAATGCATTTGCGATGTACTTGTATAAAAAGCTTTCTATTCAAGGAGCCGTTGAGTGAGAGGGTTGTGGAGATGACATCCTCACACCCTTGTTCACATCCAACAGGGCTTTTTTAAAGTGATTACATGCAGGCTGGCTAATTTTTAATGGCAATCACATCTCGGCACTCTCACAAGGCTTTTCGTAGGCTTCTGTTTGTCCCGGGGAATTGACAGATTACCTCAGAGTTATGGCTTGGATAATCTAGATGAGAATAAACAATCACATGGATGTGATTGTGGTTTTGTCATTTATCAAACTGCTGTGATATTAATTGATTAATTATATAAAAAAATCTATAAGCGATTACTACACAAGTTGTTACTCTTGTTTGTAAACAAAAGGCATTTGTGACAGGAGTGTCATCAGTGTACCACAAGAGAGTTAATTGTCATAATTTATTTAGCCTAACCTCATGCCGTTCCAAATCTGTATGACATTCTGTCTTTCTGTGGAACACAAAAGATGTTTTAATGAATTGCATCTTTGCAATACAATGGCAGTGGGTAGTGCCTCATTTTAAAGCTTAAAGGACCCAAAAGTGTCATAAAAGTAGTCCATGTGACTCGTGTCATATTCCAAGTCTTCTGAATACATATGGCAGATTTTGGTTAAAACATCAGAGCCTAATATAGCTAATGCTTTTGGGTTTTTAGTATTTTGCCTACTGTACATACAGTATAAGAGTTTGCAGTCAGTTTGTTTATATGTTGTTTTTGGTCCCAATGATGAGCCAGAGGCTACAAGTAAATTAAAACAAGTATAATGGCTGTTCTGAGACTTTGACAGGTGTCTGTCTGCAAGATCAATTCTTTACCACAAAACTGTTGGATTACCTAAATGAGGTAAGTGTGTTTGCTGCCATATCAGATGATTTACCACTTCAACTGACACATTTTTTGTTAATGAGGGCATAGATACACTAGTTGATGAAAACTACTGCCTTTTGAAATGGTTACAAATTAGTTATCTTTTTAAATAATTCTAAAGAGACGTTTTCCAATAACAGCACTAAATAGGAATAACGTATTAGTAAGTTTTAGCGAGAGTGAGACTCTACTCTGCCTTACATACTGATTGTAAACAGGTCAACTAGTGACATTTTTTATGATGTTTCTGGTGCTGTTAATGAGATGTATGGCCCTTTACCATTGGTTTTTAATTGGGGCTCAGTTTAGCTGGTCTATGAACATGCTTTTGTTACTAGCATCTTTGGCTGGTTTCCAAACAAGCTGTGTCAATACCAGAGGCGGAAATCGAATTCCTGGCACGTTCGCCCTCACACTGGATGTTGTGTTACGCTGGTGACAGTGAGTACAGAGTTTGTCTAAGACTTTTCCGTAAAAGTTTAGGAAAATATAGGCGCAGCATTTCAGATGGTTGGCCAAGAGTGTTCTATAAAAAATAAATAAAAATAATGACATTGAAATTATAATTTTTGTTGAATTGAATGTGCCCAAACAAGTGTAACAGTGATGAATGCTATAATATTGAGCTGTGTAATTCTTAAGAGGTTTGATGCTGTGCTTGCTTTGTACTGAACCACCACTGGAGGGAGTATGGTCATCAACGTACCCTTGTGTCCATCAATTGACTGTTGATTAGGATTGAATCAGCTCTTTGTGTTGGTGGGGGGCTTTTGGAGAGAATTCTTGTCCAAACATTCTGCACATGGATTTGTATTCATTGCACCCCTGCTGCTATTGATATCATTACGCGGGGCACTCCAGCTGAGAGGAGGGGCCACAGTCAGGCGGATAGGAGGTCATGGAGATGGCAGCCCTAATGAGAACTGACACTGGCTCCAGGTCGACCAAGCATCTACCGGAATTCTATCGGAGCCGCACTTTCCCAGTCAGCGCGTTAGATCAAAGATCATTACCTGCTAATCAAAACACATGAGCATGAGGTTCCCCCCATTTGCAGTGCTTTGACGGCAGTGATGGCGGTGGCTACCAGATCAGAGCTACTCTACCCACAGAGAACAATTGAGCTGTTTCTCCCTCACCCACGTAAAACAGCACTAGCTCATCTCAAAACACCAGAGATTTTACTCTTAAAAAGCTATTTTTTCCCTGTCTTCTACTAAAAATCAGTCTTTACAGTCTCATCAAAAAAAAAAAAAATCTATTTTACCTTATTTGATTTGTTGTCTTGTCTTTCACACATAGCTGGAAACCACATAATGAGATTAGTGGTTGTAAAAATCAGTTTGTTTTTACCCCCAGTGTATTTATAATATAGTCAAATCCCAAGGATTACAATAAACTAAAGCATAGTATAAACTCATCCTTTCAAATTCAGCAATGAATGAAACTCGAGCAATGACATCACATGTTGAAGCAGGGTTGAATTGTACTCGACCTTAATGTTGTGATATAATCCGAGTCCTTGGAGGTGGGGAATGAATGTTCTCTCTAGTGATGTGTGTGTGTGTGTGTGTGTGTGTGGTGCACTCTCTTTGAACTGCTGGTCTGAGATCATTGGCTCCACCCATCTACTCATCACAGTCAGTGCAATCTTAAGCGCTAAACTGATCTAAGACCTCCATTTGGGGCTGATGTGCTTTTGAGGGGGCCTGGGGGTTGAGCTCTGGCCTAATAACCTCAACTCTAATCCTATTTTGCCTCTGCCACTGTTGCTTCATTAGGTCACATCTTCCATCCGAGTGCAGCAAAGCAACTTTGAGACTCATGAGGGATTTGTGAGACTCTGAGTCTGGATGCAGACGTTCACCCCTTTTATCCTAAACCCCTGTGCAGACAACAGCAGCCTGACGTCTCTCTTCATATGTTCCAATTCAGAAAACACTACCCCTCATTTCTTGGAAAAAAACAAACAAAAAGAAAGGTGAATAGCAATTTCAACACTTCAAACATAGAATGAATCTAATGCTCCTATTGGCATGTTTTGATATTATATTTTTGAACACAAATCACAATAGAGCATTTGGATTGATATTATAGTTGTTGAGTAGTACCTTATTAAACAATATAAAAAATGTATATACAACATTTTCATGCACTAGTATCGGTTTGTCTTGCCATGCCCATTTGCTGCTTTGTCATTTCTGTTGGCTATTCTTGGGTAATATGCCTGAGGTTCTCCAATCATGCTGAGCTTAGAAGCGGGCGATTCTCATGGATGGTGGGGGAAGGGATGCTTCTGCCTTGACACTGAGATGCCAGTCTGAACGCCAGTGTGTGTAGGGACAGAGATAAGGTGAGAGAGAGAGGGAGAGCGACAGAGAGAGAGAGAGGGGGATTGGGAAGAGTGGGAGCAGAGGGTCCATTGCCCATCAATTGTTTGTTTGAGTTTCCGCTCCGGTGGGCATGTTATGTCTCCATTAGCAGGGGTTTGTTTCCTCCTCCTGCCCGCCTCTTGGCAGCAGGGGGCTCTCACATATCCCATTCGACTGTTTACTGCTGTCTGGTGCCATGCAGACTGTCTGATGTGTGTGTTTGTGGGCAGAGGGTGGAGATTAATGATGAGGAAGGCAGTGATCATGAGAAAAAGGGTAGAGCTCTACATAATACATGTTGCCCAAAATAATATTATAGAGAATTGACATCAACCAAAATGCCATCAAGTGCAGTGGTACTCAACCAGGGGGTCACTGACCCAAATTGGGTCATAGCTCTGCTCGGATAGGGGAAAACAGTGTTAAGTGCAAATAATAACATGCAACTGACCGTATAATTGTGAATAGTTAGTATGGCAAAATAAATTGTAGCTTTTGAGAAGTGAGTAGAAAATGCATCCCATATCCAATCAGACTCTACAGTATTTTGCCGCAAATGTCACTTGGAAGAAGCCAGTCAAATTGCCAGTACAGATGTCTATATGTACAGTTTGCATGACATGCCCTCATTCTCGAAAACCAGGAACAAAACTACATAAGGTAAAAGTAACCAAACTACATTAAATGTGGGTTCACTTGCAGAAAGAATAAGCATGGTTCGTGCTGACCACAATTTGTTTTGTACAGTGAATTATGGGCTTAATATAATATATAGTAATACATTTAAATGTTTTATTTGATGTTGTTGTTACTTTTGTACAATAACCGATTTTGATGTATAGTTGCCACTTGATCTCAAATGTAAAATCTGGGTCCTGAAGCAAAACCAGCTGAAAACCACTGATCCAGTGCACTGGTTTAACCAGAGGTTTTTAGAGTTTGCAGGTATTTCTTTTCAAAGGAAAAAACTTGCAACAAACTTGTTCAAACAAATCAGGTTGCTTGATCTTATGTTTGAGGAAAACACTTTGATTAGAAGTATAAATATGAATTTTCATAATTGTGTCTCGTGAAAAGAATTTTGGTTAGAAAATTCCAAGCGTGCCAGCAGGATAAAGCAGTGGAAAGGCTTCTTTTATCTCTGCGGCTCTTTTGCCTTTTGCTGATGATACATTAACCTTCTTCAACGATCTCCAGCAGTCTAAGCTAGAGGTCTGCATGGGCCTTAAAATGAAACCCGACCCTACCCGGCCCGAACAATACTATCAGATTTTAAGCCTGATCCCGACACAAACCCAAAATTGCTTACTATCTCATTTCTTCTCCTAGCAACATTTGTAACAGTACTGAAACAGTAAACATACACCGTTTGAACAAGGCACAGCAGCCCCTCAGTACACTGGAGCAGAAGGGGAAAAAAAGCATTGACTTACCGTTTATTTAATGAAACTTCTCTTGGTGCAGAACAATCTGGAATAAAATGAAACAATGCAACAGTCCCCTCTTTACAGCCTGAACTTGTTCAGAACGTTGAATCTTTGTGACAACTGCGCTGAAAAAAATCTAGCGCAAAGAATGAAACAGAGTGCAGGTGTCTCAACATGCATTTTTGAAAATTTGAAGTTCTTTTTAACTTGACATGGTGTTTAAAATGTGCCTGTCCTGTGCGAGACACTGAAGAAAAAGTGAGACACGGTGCAAATGTCAAAGACATTCGTCCAGCATGTGTTTACATAGGAAAACAATGGGAAAACAGAACAGACGTGTGCAAAAACACGTTCGGTGTGAACGGCCCCTACCTCGTCCGTTCACACGTGTCTGTGAGTGACAGCGCATGCGCTAAACAAGTTCTGTAGGCCTGTTTATTTTTTAATTCAAACAAACCCGAACCCGAAGTCCTACTTGAAAATCTGACCCGAACCCGGCCCGAAACCCATCGGGTTCTTGGGTCCCGTCGGGCCCGGGTTGCAGACCTCTAGTCTAAGCTCCTCTTCACTCTGATAATGAGACTCCACTGATAATGAGGCAAACTAATTGCCCCACCTGTGTGTTGTGGCTGTCTCACCACCAACAGCATCTGACATGCATTGTCATGACACATCTTGATTTCATCTGAGCAGCATTCAAGTCTCTTCCTGCCATTGGTCTGTCACGTTGACTTCTGTTCTGCTGGAATGACCCACTAAAGCCTGGTTTATACTTTGGAAGAAACCAAACTTTTTTTCTCCTGGATAAACTAAAGCACCCTGGGTGAACGAAGCCGCCGTTTATACTACATGCAACATTGTTTTAAAATGAGTTAATTTAAGGTGATGTCACAGTGTTTAACGTACTGTTCCAGCCACAAGTAAAGCCAATAATGCAGGTTTTTCTCTTCGTGGAACTCTGCTTTGCACCTCTCATACTTCAACTCCACTTCTTTATTTTATTAAACTTGTCACGGCCCCGTTTACTTTTAAAAACTCAAATCTCTCTCCACTCATTTGTCATGGCTGTGCTGTCTTTGTAGAGTTTGTGTTGCAACTCATGTAAAAAAGTATATTTCCACACAATCTCTGAGAGACAGGCTTCAAAGTTATCCGTTTTAACAACAATAACCTAGGTAACAACTCCTCAGCTGGCACGCGCGATTGTAAATAAAAAGCATCACGTCCGAACCACACCCACGAATAGTTTTAACTAGGGCTGTCAATTTACACATTAATTCAGTGCAATTAATTATATGAAAAATAACGCGTTAAAAAAAATAACACAAGTAATCATGTCCCCGAACCATGATAAGGAATATTCTTTCTATCTGAGCAATTCAAGCTTGAAGTACCACCTGTTTTCTCCAGGGGGCAGTAAGAGAAACTTCAACTGTTTGGGCAACATGGTTATACAGAGAACAAACCACACTCACTGACAGCAGACAGCACAAGATGAGAACACATTCTTGCGTTCAAACACAGCTTGATGGAGCAAAAATACGAACGCAGGGATCTCAAGACGTGTTTTTCTAAGCTTCAAACTGTGTTTAACTTGACACAGCGACCTAAAAATGGTATGTTTATGACATGACGCAAACAAGACACTCCAAAAGCATCTGACGCAGGTGTGCACTGACTCGTACTTAGAAAAGCCCTCATAATAAATATACATCGGTCTGATTGATGAATTCAGTTGCAAAATGGATTGTGTGAACTGTAGGCCAATGATAGGCAGAAGACATAAGTTCAATAATATGGAAATAAACAAAATATTGCATACTAAAGCCACTTTTTGAATTGTCTGTTTGGTAGCACTTTACAATAAGGTTCTATTTGTTAATATTAGTTAATGCATTAGGTATCATGAACAAACAATTAACAATATATTGTTTACAGCATTTATTCTTTGCTAATATTAGTTCATAAAAATACAACTGTTGATTGTAAGTTCATGTTAGCTCATAATGCATTTACTAATGTTAACAAACAACTTTTTGATTTGAGAAATGTGTTAGAATGTTAAAATTAACATTAACTAAGATTAATAAAAGCTGTAAAAGTATTGTTTATTGTTAACTAATGTTATTAACGAATGTTAACAAATGGAACCTATTTGTAAAGGGTTACTATCTTTTTTTATGCTTTACTCGTGTGCCACAATGATGTAATGCATTTTAATTATCGATATTATTATTTTTTATAATATATATTTTATAATGAATTAAATATAACTATTTATAAGTATTTAATCATTATTTATTGAAATATTGTTATTTGAGGGGCTTTCTAAGCAAATATTTATATATGCAATCAATTGCGATTAATTTGATTAATGAATCGGCATAACACATAATTAATTCGATTAAAAATTGTAATCGATTGACAGCCCTAGTTTGAACCATTCATCAACGCTCTTCGACCAGCCGAGTTCTCTTGGGTCAAGAATTTCAGAGATGTGCGCAAACAGGAGAAACCTCACCAAACGAACACCTTGGCAGAACATACACATCACTGCATTTTGTCATCATTTGTAGGCGAACTAAGTGATGCCTGTTTGCCCAGTAAGTATAAATTAGCCTTAAGTCTTCCATCGCAGAGGGACATATGGGCCCAAGTCAGCCAATTAGCCTAAAGATGATAATGAATGTCTTCGTAATGTAGATTCTATGCATGTTAATTATGTACGCTTTGTTAAATTATCTAAATGTCAAGTAAATCGCACCTCAGCAAATGTGTTTGATGTGAAGTACAGGTTCTTGTTGTACTCACGTGATCAATATCCTGCCTTGCTATGTGGCTTATCAGAGCTCACTTACCAAAACTTCCATCAATCCCTTTAATTAATCTCTTAAAATAGTATGTAGTGACCGTCATGAGAATAATGCCTGTGGACGTGCTCAAGTGGGACTTTGATGGGGACATGCTTGCAGCTGCCATTGTTAAGAAAAGCTGTCTTGTACATTGATTTCCGATATGCTGGTGGCTTCCAGGTCCCTGTGCTTGAGGGCCCTTATCCCCTCCCACCTCTCTCTTGAATGCTGCAGGTCTTTACTTGAAGCCTTGGGAATGGATCCAGTCAACCAGAACTCACAGCTTTCATATAACTCCAGCCTAAGTGAAAGTTGCCTTGGGACACGAGTTTATGCATCTCAGGCTATTGCCTCAGTTTAATAACAGATCACCTGCTCCTCCGCTGGTTCCTACGGCCATCTCCTAACACTTTGGAGTTCCCTGTGATGGGATGACAGCGTTCATACCCTGGATGGACAGTTAAAGTGCCACCAGCTCCCCTGAAACCTACTGTTTTCTGGTTGCTTCACCACACAATCAATAGTCCACTAGAGTGAAACAATCGGTGGCCGTGAGAATCCTTTTTTCACCTTGTCATATTGAAACTCAGCTAATGTTTTTCCATGTTTTATGCCCTAGATTGATGTCTGTTGCACAGAGGGTGGATTTCAGTTGCTTTCACTTTCTTGCACCTCTCATACTTCAACTGAAGAATTTCTGTTTGGACTTTTTCAGGTTTAGTATTGGCTTCTTTGGGCGTTTTCACACTAGAACTTTCTGTGAACACCAAAGTCCATTCAGACCAAGATCCAACCATAGTCAGAGTTTGGTTCACTTGGTTGGTGATGGAGAATTCTCTGAAATCAGGTGTGCACTGGGAACCGCACCCGAGACATTAAAAACAAGGGTCTGAGATATGGTTCATGTGGACTCCAGTACAGTTTGTGATAATGAAGTAGTATGAATGTAGTCTGGCCTAATTAGCAAAAGTAAACTGCTGTTGATGAGGTTTAATTTGCCTATTATAATGTATTTCTCATTGCTGCTTTTTCCCTCAGGGATTGCCAGCATGTATTTTTTTCAGTTCTTGCAATGCAGATGCAGTAGTCAGATAACACTGATCTCACACTGAAATCGGATAGAGAAGGTTGCTCAATACTTTGTTGAAGCACCTTTGGCACCAATTACAGCCTCAAGTCTTTTTGAGTATGATGCTACAAGCTTGGAACACCTATTTTTGGGCAGTTTCTCCCATTCTTCTTTGCAGGACCTCTCAAGCTCCATCAGGTTGGATGGGGAGAGTCGGTGCACAGCCATTTTCAGATCTCTCCAGAGATGTTCAATCGGGTTCAAGTTTGGGCTCTGGCTGGGCCACTCAAGGACATTCACAGAGTTGTGCCGTAGCCACTCCTTTGTTATCTTGGCTGTGTGCTTAGTGTTGTTGTCCTGTTGGAAGATGAACCTTCGCCCCAGTCTGAGGTCCAGAGCGCTCTGGAGCAGGTCTTCATCAAGGATGTCTCTGTACATTGCTGCATTCATCTTTCCCTTGATCCTGACTAGTCTCCCAGTTCCTGCTGCTGAAAAACATCCCCACAGCATGATGCTGCCACCACCATGCTTCACTGTAGAGATGGTATTGGCCAGGTGATGAGCGGTGCCTGGTTTCCTCCAGGCATGACGCTTGCCATTCAGGCCAAAGAGTTCAATCTTTGTTTCTCATGGTCTGAGAGTCCTTCAGGTGCCTTTTTGCAAACTCCAGGCAGGCTGCCATGTGCCTTTTACTGAGGAGTGGCTTCCGTCTGGCCACTCTACCATACAGGCCTGATTGGTGGAGTGCTGCAGAGATGGTTGTTCTTCTGGAAGTTTCTCCTCTCTCCACAGAGAAATGCTGGAGCTCTGTCAGAGTGACCATTGGGTTCTTGGTCACCTCCCCGACTAAGGTCCTTCTTCCCCGATCGCTCAGTTTGGCCGGGCGGCCAGCTCTAGGAAGAGTCCTGGTGGTTCCAAACTTCTTCCATTTACGGATAATGGAGGCCACTGTGCTCATTGGGACCTTCAATGCTGCATACATTTTCTGTACCCTTCCCCAGATCTGTGCCTCAATACAATCCTGTCTTGGAGGTATACAGACAATTCCTTGGACTTCATGGCTTGGTTTGTGCTCTGACATGCACTGTTAACTGTGGGACCTTATATAGACAGGTGTGTGCCTTTCCAAATCATGTCCAATCAACTGAATTTACCACAGGTGGAAGTTGTAGAAACATCTCAAGGATGATCAGTGGAAACAGGATGCACCTGAGCTCAATTTTGAGTGTCATGGCAAAGGCTGTGAATACTTATGTACATGTGATTTTTTTCGTTTTTTATTTTTAATAAATTTGCAAAGATTTCAAACAAACTTCTTTCACATTGTCATTATGGTGTTTTGTTTGTAGAATTTTGAGGAAAATAATGAATTTAATCCATTTTGGAATAAGGCTGTAACATAACAAAATGTGGAAAAAGTGAAGCGCTGTGAATACTTTCCGGATGCACTGTATATACAAATGGTGACTTTTATAACTGACCAATAGCCTCTTTTATTAAATCAGAATAGGACCTATTAACATCTCAAACAATTTGAATAAGTGGACATTTCAGAAAACAAAAGATGCTCATCAGACAGCGGTTTAGAGAATGTACCACTCAACTAGCAATAGTTTTCTTACCGAAACTCTGCATTTCCAGCACATAGTTAAGAGTGTTTGCCACAAATAAAGTGTTCCATATAAAGGTTTGGTACTTTCACAATGTGATATATTCTTTCACCAACTTAAAAAAAACAAAAACAAAATAATAATAATAATTATTTAATTTAAAATTAAATCTAAACTGCTAAAACTTTTATTCTTTATCTTGCATGTATATGTGTGTATACAACAATGTATATTTTATGTTAGCAGTGCTTTGGCAATGTAAAGTTTCTTTACCATACCAATAAGGCAACCTGAATATGTCTACAGAGTGAATATATAAAACTGGTAACTGCCCAAAAAGTTGTTATAGCAGAATAGGATATTTACATATATATTTTACATAAGGGGACAATAAATTAAAGGTGCTCTTCAGACAAACATTTAGAGAATGTGCCTAACTATCACAGAATTCAAAACGGTGCTTAGAAAACTATTTGCATAAAGTGTCCATCAAGGCAAAGAAAAAAGTCTTTATGGCATAATTTATGCCAATCTATTTCTTAGAGAGAAGGGCTGAAGCCAAATTTTTGAAGACAAAGTCAAAAGCCTCAGTTTCCTTCTCTCTACGTGCCATCTCCTCTCACCTTAGTCTTGCCTCATGCTCCATCTCCTTTTGCCTCATCTCCATCTCTCTATTAATCTCCTCACGGCTCAACTCTGCTCTTCTTCCATCTGCATAAACTCCCTGGTCGTCAAATTGGTTCACTTATAAACTGTCTGATTGGTTTCTAAGTGCACCTACAATATGTCCAACTGTAAGGGTTTTATATCTACAGCAGGTCAAATAAACTCCACAATACCTGGTCTGGTCCTTTGTGGTATGAGAAGTGTTCCCCCCCCCACGATAATTGTGACTTCGCTGATGTCTGTAGTTATGTACCAAGTGTAGATGTTCTCATTAGAGCTGTACACTGTCCCTCATCCAAATCATCTGACTCCAGGAAAGGACTCGTGGATGATGAATCATCTAGCACACACACAAATCAAATACGCATTTTAACCAGTTATCTAGAATATTTCGTATGTAAACGTTACTTGGCTAGCAAAATTAGTTAACGCTGACAACTCACCAACTGTAACTGCCATAGTGTCCCGAGTGGTCTCTCCACTAAGAGCGGGATGACGTCCAAGCACACCGTCCATGATTTAGAACCAAGTTCTTCCTTTGGGCACCGCTTTGTCCATTGTGCAGTGTAGAGCCGAGGAGGGCGGGGCCAGGCTGGAATGAGACACACCCAGTCCCCAATCAGCCTGATGGGGCGCGCGAGGGATAAAGGCGGCCGGGGACGACAGTTCGAGAGAGAGAGAATTACAGACAGCTGTGCTGTGTTTTTAGTTGTGTGTTTTTGTTTAAATTAAAAAAAAAAAAAAAAAAAAAAAGAAAAGCTCACCGGTTCTCTGATGCGCCGTCGCGTGGTCCTCGATCACTACTCCACCCTCTCAGGCGGACTGCAGCCGCTCCTCTCCGGGCGGACCGGAGTCAGACCTCCGACCCCCAGCGGACAGAACGCCCCTCCGCGTTCCCGGCGTCCCGTGGGGACTCTCCTCCGCCCCAGGCAGCGGCCCTACCACTCCAGGCGGTCGGGGAGTCGCTTCCCTCCTCCCCCCGCGGACGGCGGTCTTCTCTCGATCCCTCCGCGTTCCCAGGGGACGGCAGGGCACTCCTCCGCCCCCGGCAGCGGCTCTCTCGCTCCAGGCGGTCAGGGAGTCCCGTCCCCACTCGCCTCGCGGACGGCGGCCGTTCCCCGCGTCCGGGTGGTCGGGCTACTCCGTCCCCCGTCGGACGGCAGCGGCGCTCCCCTGGGTGGACGGCAGTGTCGAGGACCCTGCGACGGGAATCCCTCCTCCTTCCCGGGTTTCGGCACCAGTGTAAGGGGGTTTAGTGGAAAGGAGGAGGTGAGAACCGGCTTGACAACTTAAATAATAATTTATTAACCAAAAACACACAACTAAAAACACAGCACAGCTGTCTGTAATTCTCTCTCTCTCGAACTGTCGTCCCTGGCCGCGTTTATCCCTCGCGCGCCCCATCAGGCTGATTGGGGACCGGGTGTGTCTCATTCCAGCCCGGCCCTGCCCTCCTCGGCTCTACATGCATCTTTACAGATTTGTATTGTGCCCGCAATTTTTTTATCTGTCCCAAACCTGTCCCATTGTGCGCTGGATACTTAACTTGGCAAGTTCGGTGACAATATTCTTGTAACAAAGGTTCAGGTTGGGCAGATAAAGGAGGAAGCAGGAACCAGTTTCCACAGTTCACGTGAGTCTGTTTTATTCACAAATAACCAATAATCGCTGTACAGCTTCACTAAAAACATAAGACGGCTATTCAGCGTCACTCAAATAAACAGTCCGCTTTTCAGCTTCACACAACACAAGACTCTCTCTCAGGGGTCAGACACAAAGACTCTGGTCTGTCTGTCTCTCTCCTCTCTCAGTGAACCATCTTTTTATCTCCCCGACTCTCACTGTGAAAATAGAGATGGTAGTCACAGTTCATCTCAGGTGGATGTCCTTACCACTTTCTCTCTCCCCAGATGGGCACTCGACCACACCCTCACCTCCACATACCCCCACCGCCCGACTCAGGCCAGGGGAACCATCCGGACTGCCCACCCCCCCCCCCTTTCTGGAGAGGAAGTCCGCGACAGCCATCTGTGCCCCTGGTCTGTGGACCACTTCGAACTTAATGGCTGGAGTGCCAGATACCAATGGGTGATCCAGACATTGGCATCCTTCATGCAGTGGAGCCATTTGAGTGGTGCGTGGTCCGAACAGAGGGTGAATGCTCGTCCCAAAAATTGAGCGGGAATTCCCTTAAGGGCTGGGGAAGACTCCTTACGTCATCCTGACGCAGAGCTGATGTGGATGTCCCCGGCTCTGCCTCCCCCATCAGCGCATTGCACACCCCACACCGTCCCACTATATTACAGGACGCATCCACACACAACCCCTTTAACAATTCGGGAAAAGCCGGCCAATTAGTACCCAAAATTAGTGGATGGGTGAGGCGGGAACTAACCATGGCCTCAATGTTATACTTTTGACCCCGAAATAGAATAGTGACGGTCATTGCAGGATAATCATAAATATCCCCGGCACACACCTCACCTTCACCAGATTATTTGAATCCAATTCCTTATTTTGAACCAAGCATTGATTAATAGAGGTTTGGTTACAACCTGAATCCACCAAGGCTTGGTATGTACTCCCCCTAATACTCACGGGTATTTGGTACATCCAGGCTCGATTGGGGGTGGGAACCCAGATTACCATCCCCACCTCCATCACCGGGCACTGTTTGCAGACGTGTCCCGGCTCCTCGCAACTCTAACAGACCGGCCCAAACCTCACGCCCACACCAGTGGCGGCAGCTTCCCCCACCTGAGAGGCAGAATGGGTAGAGCTGAGGGAGAGAGAGACAGGAGTGTTAGCATCGTTAGATTGTTCCACAGTTTCCGTGGGAACAGGATAGGTCAGAAAGAAGGAGGGGAGGGGGAGGGACGACAGAGAGAGAGAGAGAGAGAGAGAGAGAGAGGGGCCTGCTGGCCCCTGGGTACGCCGCTAAATGGTCTTCCGCCAACTGTACTGCTTCATCCAGTGACACCGGTCGGTGGCACTGGACCCACTCCGCAGTTCCTTTCGGTAGTTTGGTGACGAATTGTTCCAGTACCATGAGATCGATGATGCCTCCGACATCGCTGGGCTCCTCGGCCAGCACCCACTGCCGGCAGGCATCGTGGAGCTGTTGAATAACGGCAAACGTGCGGCCGACTTACCTCAGCATCAAGGTTCGGAACCGCTGCCGATGCTTTTTGGAACTGCGGCCGACCCGACCTGCAGGATTGCTTTCTGCATCTCAGGGTACCTCGGGAGGTTGTCGGTCAAGAGTTGTTGGGCCACGAGTTGGGCCTCCCCGGTCAGCAGCGGTAGGAGGTGGACTGCCCATTGCGCCCGTGGCCATTCCAGAGCTTGGGCCGTGCGCTCGAAGAGCTCCAGAAAGGCCTCTGAATAATTTTGCGCCCCCATCTTCGACAGCGTCACATGGGGGTTCATGGGGGACTGCTGCCGGGGTCACGGTGTGTGCCCCCCCGGGGTACCAAGCTCCACAAACGCCCGTTGGTCCTCCTCTTGGCCTTGAAGGAGTGCCTCGAAGTGCTATTGCTGCTCCGCCCGCAGATCCACGAGGGTCTGGTGTTGCACCTGGTGGATGTTAGCGAGGTATCAAAACACTTCCTCCAGTGGCAAAGACGACTCCATAGCAGTGTACCTTCCTCCTTATCCCGGGTTTTGGCACCAGTGTAACAAAGGTTCAGGTTGGGCAGATAAAGGAGGAAGCAGGAACCGGTTTCCACAGTTTACGTGAGTCCGTTTCATTCACAAATAACCAGCAATCGCTGTACAGCTTCACTCAAATCATAAGACGGCTTTTCAGCATCACTCAAATAAACAGTCCGCTTTTCAGCTTCACACAACACACACACAAGACTCAGGGGTCAGACACGAAGACTCTGGTCTGTCTGCCTCTCTCCTCTCTCTGTGAACTGGTCATCTTTTTATCTCCCCCGACTGTCACTGTGAACATAGAGATGGTAATTAGTCACAATTCATCTCAGCTGGATGTCCTTACCGCTTTCTCTCTCCCCAGACGGGCGCTTGACCATGCCCTCACCTCCACAATTCTTAATAACGTCTTTGTTTCGGAAGACGCCGTCAATCTGACGTTGCACATTTTCATCAGCCCAAATATTTAGATGAGCCCTGATTGAAGTACTGACGATTCTCCATATTCCGTAGATCTGTAGAGGTTATCTGTTAGCTAGATATGAAAGGCTGTTTGTGCGCATCTCGGTTTAGACCCGCTACCTGACTCAGCTAAACTCCGCATTTGACATTGACCCCGCCTCAATCCCCAGTTGGCCTTCTTTGGCCCAAGGGTAATCGGTGGGCCACAGGCCATTGGCCTTTAGCCCCAAATAAGCCATGGAGAGCCACGATTAACCCCCAGAAGTGACAGTGGAAACGCAACTGTCCCTGGCACGCACTAGCATACCCTCATTTGGCCTGACAGTTGTCATGTGGCTATTGAACATGTACTTTGGTTTTGAGCCAAATAATTCAATGACACAGTTTTGCTATGAATAGCAGAGTACCTTACGGTCGCTCAAAAAATGGACATATTTTTTAAAAAAAATTTCATTTTTTTAGGCCTAGATTTTTAAATAGACTTTTTTGAGGTTTTCACATTAGTCTACATGAAAATGGCTATAAATTACACAAGCATGAGACCAAAATAGTGTTGGTCTGATTAAGAAGACTCACTGAACCAAATGCTAAAAGTTAGATAAGCTTGACAAAATGCAGATGCTGTTATTTTTGCTCTGAGGATCTACTTACTGTCCATCCAGTCAGATAACAAAGATGGTCTGAGAGCTGGTTGTAGTCATATCCATTAAACCTCTCTCATATTTCAGACTATGTTCATCAGAGCAGAAGCTTCTTTGTTAAGTACTTGCTAAGTGTGTTGTGCAGGATACACAGAAGTATCACCCTGGTGATTGTCCTCTCTCTATGATGAGCCTTTAGGACTGAGAGAGAGCGAGACGTGGGAGCAGAATAGATGATATTATGCACAACTTAGGCACTTTAAACACACGAGTATATATGCCTCCTGTGCAAGTCCTCTTGTGTATAATACTTTGAGAGCCAATGTTATGATTAACATGTCCACGGCTTCATCAGATGTCGCCTCACCAGGGAACAGAACTAAAGAGATTCCCTCCAGATTGATTAAGAGAAAGTCTAGAATGAGTAGAAGTGATTAGAACTGACACTCTTGATTTGTGGTGGTTGTGATTTATTTGCACTGGGCAGGAGTGAATTAAAGTGAAGAGAATGAAACAGGTTTATTTTTAATGCTTATTCATAAGAGTCTTGATAAAGGAATTGAAAAATTTAAAGCATAATAGTATACATAAACGCTTGATAAAGAATATGCAATGTAACGTCAAACAAATGTGCTCGTACAAATATACCCAACTTGGGCGCTGGCCAACAGAGCATTTAAAGTCACCTTTCCTTATCTAAAAATAACAGGATCACTGCCTTTTTACACACATCAAAGTTTCTTCTAAGCATGCATATGTGGTTGATCCTCATAGGCAGACTAAACGAACATAAAGGATTTTTCAAACATATGGGCTGACCAACCACCTGTGCTTTCATTAATCTCAGCCGTAGTCAAATGAGTGGGAGATAAGCGTGAGATTGTATACACTATCCCAGATAAGATGAAGCCTTTGTAGAAATGACATTCACTTCTCATATCCACTCACCAGACTGCACTTTTGACATGATTTTTCATTATGGTTTTCGAAGCTAATGTGGTCACTTCTATCCGTCTTTCCGTGCTCGTGTTTTGAGGTGTCATTCATTCACATTCCAATCTGTTATCCATTTTCCCCCATTCTGGAAACTCATTGGTTCTGGAAAGTGAATTCTGCTGAACGTTGACTGTGTAGGGGTTGGTGATATACTGGTGAAATCAATATATATGGAGAAATGGGTCAAGGGGTAGAAATGCACAACAAATAATAATTATATTCATTATAAAATGAATATAATTTAAGTCAGTAGTTGTTACTTTTGCGTTATTTTGCACAGTTATTTTAAACTGTGCCTTTTTCTCATTGTCTTGGATGAGTGTGCTCTCTCTCGCACATACTAGGGCTTGTACGACAACTCACTTTTTACTTATCGAGTTTACCTCATGTAAATGAGGTGTTCTCCATATTTTTAAACCTCAGCTTGAGCTTCCTTCTTGCTTGTGTAATGGGCGGGGTGTGTGACGCTGGTACCAGGGCGGCGTGTTAATGTTGGGATTAAGGGCAATGCTGCGGGGCTATTTGCCCGATGGTGGGAACGCAGATCGGATTTTGGTCTCACGGCATTAGGTCCCAGGCTATTGGTTTACTCGTGCACTATAAGAAAGAGTGAGCAAAACTTCAAGTGAATTTGGACAACACTACAGACAATATTGTACTGTTTGTGTGACATGCTGTTTGTATATGCAACTTGTCCTGAATGATAGATGAACTACACCAATCTGATGGAGACACATGTCCAAAAATCTGATTGTAATCGGATGTTAAGCCACTTATGAAGGTGGTTTGTATCTGGATTGTAAATATTGGTGTAGGGCTTTACTGGTTGTTTAGATCAGTATTACTATCAGAAATAATTAATAATTATTTATTTAGTTATTAATTAATATTTAAATTAAATAATATAATCTAACTCATTAAAAACTCATATGGGGCTCCAGTAAATGTAGTGCGCTACGTTTAGGAGCGGGTTTGGTTATTAGCAATAATTAATAATTATCAAAGATAATTATTAATTATTAAAATCAATAGAACATTGATTTGAATCAATGTTAACTTTTTTTTTCATCCTTTAAATCAACAATTATCAAAGATAATCCTTAATTGTTAACATCGATGAAACATTGATTAAAATTAACACTAGCTTATTGATCATTCAAATTCAACAATCATCAAAGATAATGATCAATTATCAAAAATCAATAGAATATTAATAAGGATTAATATCGCCGGGGCACCACCCTGGAATCAGGGACTAATAACCAGATAGTATAACAGTCTCAATATTAGATTGTTTTCTTAGGAAAATCGACAGCGATTTTCGAAAAAAAAAACAATGAAGGCTTGAATCCGAGCACTGTCTGCGGCGGTGCGGCTGCTGATTCTTGGCGGGCTGGCGGAGAAATCAGCGACGTCGACTTGATTGAAGATGGAAGAGAAATCTTTAATCTCTTCACTTCTGCAGGCAAATGGATAAAGATGCGGATTGCTCAGCAGTCTCCTTCGGATCCGTTAGAGTGTTCGGTGGAACACAGAGTAATCTCAACTCGTCCAGCGAGATGGAGATTGTTTGGCCACAGTTTCAAGTCGGACGTTACTTCCTTGTGCCACGAGACTGCACCTGAGAGCAGCGATGAGCTGCGTCTACGCACAGCAAGCAAAGTTGCTGGAAGCAAATCCCAGAAATATCTCAGAGATATTTCTACTCCTGATGACGTCATGGTTGAGGGGCGTTCTGTCGTGTGCCTCATCCAATAGGTGTTGAGAGTTTGATCCTTTAGTGAGCAAGGCTTCATGGGATTTGTAGTCTGTTTTGGACTCCCTTTGATTTTGGCACGGTTTTTATCAGTAAGATTTATGACTGTGGGCCTCAGTCAGGTTTTACGACTGTTAGGCCTGCCTTTGTCTTCTATCTGAATACATGAGGCCCAACATCGGATTCCACATTCCCTATCATTTTTCGTGCTTTCTCTCTCCCCACGTCCAAATTTGTCTACCTCCTTACTATATACTATGCCGAAAGCAATATGTCAAATAAGTAAGATGTCCGAATCCTCAGTACTCATAAAACAGTAGGTGAGAAGTACACAGATGACCACTAGATTCAGAAGAATGCATCGACTGGACACTTGCCTATCACATAATCCCACGTAAACTGAGGAGATGTCATCCATCGTGTCTCTCCTTGTCGCAGCATACAGGGACTTGTATAAGTGGAATTCCTCACTTCCGCCTGTTCAAATTTGACAAGTATATGAAACATGCAAGAACTTTTTTGGTTGCACACAGGGCACTCAAAAAACACACACATGCTTCATTGGTTCTAACATGTAAAATCAACATGCTAGATTGAATATGCAGAAGTGTGAATTTGAGAGCTACAGCAGAGAATAAGATTTTCAGCGAATAACGACATGAGGATGAGATGATTACAGCATTTTTATATTTGGGTGAATACTTTAAATAAATGATAATGATTCTTTGATGCATTAAATTTGAAATGCATGATAATATTTCACTCTAAAATGAAGACATTTGGCACTTATGGCCTCACACAGGCATTATAATGTCACTGTACTAGAGACTTTATCAGGCATCTTTCTCCTTTACATTACACTGTCGGTCTGCCCCTAGGAGAGGGTTAAGAGGGAAAGCAGCCCATAAAGAGAATGCTGCTTAACCCTGACCCGTGTGTGTGTGACAGCCGCTGCCCCACCGTCACTTCACAGAGTGTTTACATTCTAGCGAGCGGACTTTATCTTCCACAAGCCTGGGATCTCTCGCCACAAGTTTACACAGACACAAACACACACACTCTCTCTCTCTCTCCCTCCATACGAGCCTCCCATGGAGACGCGCGAGAGAGGAGAAAGCTGTCACAATCTCATCTGTCTTTACTGCACACTGTTGAGGATGTCCAACCAACTGGTGAAAAGTTTGGAGACACTTGTCTGACTTTGTTTCTCGTGATTGTTTTCTCATGATCATGAATTTTTTGGAGCGAATAGTGAAAGAGAAGCCAACAAGCTTATGTTCTTCCACTGATGCTCTTTGGAACATTCTCAGATCATGCTGGATAACATGATCATAATTTGTTTGTTCATGCCAGCTCGAGTGCACATTGTCTTTAACTTACACCTTGTAAAGGTCTGCACAGGCCTTAAAATGAAACCCGAACCCGACCCGTACCCGAGACCATGTGGCCCGGCCCGAACAATACCGTCAGATTTTAAGCCTGAACCAGACCCGAACCCGAAATCGCTTACTATCTCATTACTTCCTTAGCAAGCAAGTACTGTTGCAATAGGCTGTATTTTATGTAAGCAAATAGGCAACATTTGTAACAGTACTGAAACAGTAAACATACATAGTTTTAACAAGGCACAGCAGCCCCTCAGTACACTAGAGCAGAAGGGGGAAAAGCACTGACTTACCATTTATGTGCCAATCTGGAATAAAATGAAACAATGCAACAGTCACCTCTTTACACCCTGAACTTGTCCAGAAGATTGAATCTTTGTGACAACTGCGCTGAAAACAATCTAGACGCAGCGCAAAGAATGAAACAGAGTGCAGGTGTCTCAACATGCATTTTTGAAAATTTGAAGTTCTTTTTAACTTGACATGGTGTTTAAAATGTGCTGGTCCTGCGTGAGACGCTGAAGAAAAAGCAAGACGTGGTGCAAATGTCAAAGACATTCATCCAGCATGTGTTTATATAGGAAAACAATAGGAAAACAGAACAGATGCGCGCAAAAACACGTTTGGTGTGAATGGCCCCTAACTCGTCCGTTCGTGTGTGTCTGTGGGTGAGAGCGAGTACGTGAAATAAGTTCGGTAAGCCTGTTTATTTTTTTCATTCATTACAAATCCGAACCCGAAGTCCTACTTGAAAAACTGACCCGAACCCGGCCGAAACCCGTCGGGTCGGTTGCAGACCTCTAACACCTTGTCTACACCGGATGTGAGCAGCGCGACGAATAGTGTGAAAAGCAAAGCAGTGATGCAGTCTACACTGGAAGTACAGCACGTGTTGTGGTGGGTCACAATGTGCCTTCAGTTAATGGATGCCTGTTCTATTTCTGACAGGCTGCAGAGCTAATTAAGCCACTTTATTATCCATCTGAAATAAATTATTTTACTTAACAAGTAATCATCTTTTGTTTCTAATCATATTTACTTACATTTTAGAATTATAATAATGTTGTTATTGTTAAAACTGCAAGTTAAATAATGGTAACACTTTATTTTGATGGTCCCAAGTTGATATTTAATTGACTATAAGTGACTTATCAACTGGCTTGCTATAGCTAGTAAACAGTGTTTCAACAAACATTCAGTAGACTTTCAGTAGCCTGTATATAGATCTCTATTAAATGGCCTACTTATATCATTATTGAGAACAGCAGTTCATTAAAAGTAAAGGGAAACCCCACTATTGAAGCACAATTCTGCTGCAGGTTGCAATAGAAAGTTAATGAAATAAACACAGCAACAACTCTCGAATATCTGGAAATAAAGCAAAACAACAGAGAATAAAATAGTGAAATCTTCCTTGGATACCATGTTTGTTATTTACACAAGCGCCACAGGGAAATTATGTTGTTGTGGAGAAAGCTGCTTACTGACCAAGCCACATGTATACATGTATACATGAGTAAAGAATACGTCACTTATACAGTGCATGTAAACAAGAACACCACTTTCTCGCAATAACCCGCTTTCTGGTGTCCATGTAAAGACATAGTCAGACTGTGTAAACAACAAACAAAAATGTAACCGCAGGCCACTGACATATCCTTTGATCAACTAGTCAGAAAACTTTGATGTGCTTTCTGCCTGTCAATCAGTATGCACTTTGTCATAGTGTAATAGCTGAAGCAGATCATTCAGGTTTAATGTCATATTCAGATTCATAATAGTTGTCAGCTGAGGGCACTATTTTGCTACTGTTGTGTTTGACAACCATCAGAAGACGCACTGTTCTACTGTTCGGTGATGAGCTGTGTCCCAAATGATGCACTATACACAGTGCACTTACAATATACTCTTTGCACTCAGCCATGTAGTTTATGAATGTTTAAAATGTAGTATTGTTCCAAATGGAACACTTAACAGTTTTTTACAACACAAAAGCATTTAACAGCTGACGGAAGTTACGTTTCAAACGCATGTGATGTGTTTCCGCTAGCTTTAGCATGTTAGCCAACCTCAGTTCAACACTTGGATCTAAAACAACGTACTGTACGTACATATTCACACAGCTTGGGGTGATGGTAAAGCATTCAACTCACATTTGTAAGGTGCTGTCTTCACTGAAGTTTTGCTAGTTGTTACATTCTCCATTATTTAAAATTGTTTTATCAGACCAGCAATGCAGCCAGGTAACTCCTCCCCTTCCGCTATGTACGGCAAGACACGAGCGCTGAGTGCATGAAGTGTCCAACATGTCACACACTGTTTTGACAGTTAAAGAAGTGCATCATCCGGGTACTCATAGTTAGGGCCGTAACCACAATGTACATTGAGGGAGATGTGTCCCCACCCCCTCCAATAATTGAAATCCTTGTTGCTGTTCTGCTGCAGTCCGTTATGCACAGCTGTCTAATTGTCATCAAGCTGTTGCAGGGATTACATAATGGTTTAAAAAAATGTAAATTTTTTGCGTGCTCAGTGGTCTAACACCACTCATCAATGTCGTTAGAGATGGCCAGTCAAATTAAAGAAGCCGGGACTCATAGAAGCTAAGTGCGAATCTAGTTATTGAAGTGATGCCCACACATCAGCACGCTCAGCAGTTCAGGTTAAGAGGGTTAGGGCCAATTATCTAACTAAACATGCAATATTTGCCCACTACTGTTGATTGAAATGTTGAACAGACCAACAGTAATTTCCTTGAATGCAAACTAATCACCTTTTGGCGAAATTTGCCATTTTGAATTAATAATATGTCATGTAAAATACGTGATTTGTAATGTTATTCATAATTGTGAATATGACAACATCAGCGGAACAGTTTTCAGCATATCAGGCATAAGACAGAGTGAATATGTGCGTATTATGAATTAACTGCATGAATTTGGTTATCTGGCTAGTTTTAAAGTTGCCTTTTAGAAACTTCACTTGATATTGTCTTAGAAAATGATTCATAAAACTCAAAGTATGAGCATTATCACCCTCAGACCCTCAAACTAGAACATGGTCAGACTTGTGACTTTTGGCTTCCATTGAGTTTTTAGGTTTTGGCAAGGATAGTGTAATATATTTTTTTTATGCAAATATTATTTATAAATAATATACTATCAATTTGAGCTTTTGTAATTTCTTTATGACATTAAGAGACCAGGGTTCATGAACTGCAACAGTTTTATTTTGGGGATGTCCTTGTCAGGTCTGTGCTAAAAAAAAAAATTAGCCACCAGTTAAAGGAGTAATTTACCTAAAAATGGAAAATTCTGTCATTTACTCAACCATACGTTATTTCCAAACCCATATGCGTTCATGTTAGATGACAGAGATATTTTATGCATCTCTATTCCATACAATAACAGTTTATAGTGAGCAGGAGCTGTCAAGATTAAAAAAGTACAAATACACTGCCTGGCCAAAAAAAAAAATAAATAAATAAATAAAGAAGTTGTTTGAAAAAAAAAAGGTAGTGTTGGAATCTGGGGTTGCTTCAGTTGGTCATGTCTAGGCTCAGTAAAATGAAGTCAGCTGACTACCTGAATTTACTGAATGACCAGGTTATCCCATCAATGGATTTTTTTCTTTCCTGACGGCATGGGCATATTCCAGGACGACAGTGCCAAGATTCATTGGGCTCAAATTGTGAAAGAGTGGTTCAGGGAGCATGAGGAATAATTTTCACACATGAATTGGCCACCACATAATCCTGACCTTAACCCCATTGATAGTCTTTGGGATGTGCTGGAGAAGACTTTACGGAGTGGTTTGACTCTCCCGTCATCAATACAATACAAAAAAAATGCAACTCTGGAGGGTAATAAATGTTGTGATGTCACATAAGGTTGTCGAAACAATGCCATGACAAATGTGCACCGTAATCAAAACTAAAGGCAGTCCATCGAAATATTAGAGTATGCAACTTTTTTTTTGGGCCAGGCAGTGTACAATAAAACACTTTTACTACTGTAAATGCTTACGCATGAAGTTTAAAGAGGATCGTGCCTTTTCCGTAATCGACCCTAGACTATGGAATAACATACCTCTGGACATTAGATCTGCTCCTACGCTTCACATTTTTAAATAACGTCTGAAGACGTTTCTATATTCTTTGGCTTTTGAATGAATGTATATTGTGTTGTTTATTATATTTAATGTCAATCTTTTTTATTTCCCCTTAATACATTGTTTTATTTGCCCATGTACAGCTCTTTGGTATACACTTGTTGTTTTTAAATGTACTCTATAAATAAATTGACCTTGACCTTGTAAAAATGCTGTATTAAGACAACATAAAAGCAGTCCATATGACATGTGCACTATATTCCAAGTTATTTTTATAACTATAGAGGCTATACAGCATCTTTGTGCAGCTTTTTCATGGAATTTATTGTATTGTGTGAATTTTAAAAGAAACATACACTGGATGATCCTAAACATTATGACCACCTGCCTAATATGCTGTTAGTCCTCCGCGTGCCGCCAAAACAGCGCCGACCTGCTGAGACATGGACTCTACAAGACCCCTGAAGGTGTCCTGTGGTATCTGGCACCAAGACATTAGAAGCAGATCCTTCAAGTCCTGTAAGTTGCGAGGTGGAGCCATCGTGGATCAGACTTGTTGGTCCAGCACATCCCACAGACGCTCAATCGGATTGAGATCTGGGGAATTTGGAGGCCAGGGCAATACCATGAACTCTTCATCATGTTCCTTAAACCATTACCGAACAATGTGTGCAGTGTGGCAGAATGCATTATCCTGCTGAAAGAAGCCACTGCCATCAGGGAATACCATTGCCATGAAGGGGTGTACCTGGGCTGCAACGATGTTTAGGTATAGGTGGCACATGTAAAATTGACATCCACATGAATGGACGGACCCAGGGGGCATCACACCCCCTCCACCGGCTTGTCGTCTTCCTAGAGTGTATCCTGGTGCTATCACTTCCCCAGGTAAACGGCACACATGTACACGACCGTCCACGTAATGTTAAAGAAAATGGGACTCATCGGACCAGGTGACCTTCTTCCACTGCTCCAAGGTCCAGTTCCGATGCTCGCATACCCATTGTAGGCACTTTCGATGGTAGACAGAGGTCATCATGGGCACTCTGACCGGTCTGCGGCTACACAGCCTCATATGCAGCAGGGTATGATGCACTGTGTGTTGTGACACATTCCTCCCGTAACCATCTTTTTTTTGGGGGGGGGGGGGATTTTTCCCCTTTTTCTCCCAATTTCGAATGGCCAATTCCCAATGTGCTTTTAAGTCCTAGTGGTCACGTAGTGATTCGCCTCAGTCCGGGTGGCGGAGGACGAATCCCAGTTGCCTCTGCGTCTGAGATCGTCAACCTGCGCATCTTATCACGTGGCTTGTTGAGTGCACTGCCACGGAGACATAGTGCACGTGGAGGCTTCACACCACCCACCACGGCATCCACGCTCAACTCACCACGCTCACTCACGCTGGCTGGAGTCACTCAGGGGTGGTAGCCAGCATCTTTACCACTGAGCTACCCAGGCCCCCTCTCCCGTAACCATCATTAAAATTTTCTGTGACTTGTGCCACAGTAGACCTTCTGTCGGTTCGGACCAGACGGTTCAAACCGATGGTTTTTGCCCTTGTGCATTGATGAGCCTTGTGCACCCAACACCCAGTTGCCGGTTTGTGGTTTGTCCCTCCTCGGACGACTGTCGGTAGGTACTCACCACTGCTGACGGATGCACCCCTCAAGCCTCGTTTCAGAGATGCTCTGACCCAGTCATCTGGCCATAACAATTTGGCCCTTGTCAGAGTCGCTCAGGTCTTTACTCCTGCCCATTTCTCCTGCATTCAACATGTTGACAATGAGAACTGATTGTTCGCATACCATCTAATCTACCCAAACCTTGACATGTGGCCTTGTTAGAAGATGATCAATGTTATTCGGTTCACCTGTGAGGGGTCATAATGTTTTGGCTCATCAGTGTATTTTTTAAAACCAAAAAATACACTGATGCGCCTTTATTACATTTAAAGCCTTTATTCAGGAAATTATTGCATTCAGCACCTTTACTATTTGAAAGTACCAAAGAGAACCATTATATTTGTGCCCTCAACACCCGTTGAGTTTCATTTTTACAGAAATACTGAAATTCTTTGAGATGTTTGATATTGCACCGAGAACAGTGTGAATGGAGGGACTTATAATCTCAGTCATGGTCACTGTTTTATGGTCCAGTCCTGTTTTCTTTTTTTATTGTGATTGGCAGACTCAAGTAGACCCTCACCACTGTCATCCAATCAGTGACGAGCTGCTGTGCCAAACCATCATGATATAGCTACAGCATCAATGTGAGTTTTCTGTGTTTGTGTTTTCAGAGTCTCCACGTTGCTGTTTGTCATTACTGTTTGGCAGGACACTGTCAGGATAGACATTTTTAAAGACCTTACAATATGAGTGTGTTTGTTCAGTTGTTACCTTGAAATGAAAATGGGTGCTATAACAGATTTTATGGCTACTCCACTTGTTTTGGAGTTTTATTACACTCTTCAACTCATCACAAGATGCATTAAAAAATAAGCCTTGCTAGTTTATGATTCACGTTTTGTTTGTTTTTTGATTTTATTAAAAAAAGTAAAAACTTTTTGGTGTTAGAGTGCAACAGGAAGTGGCCCACGTTTTCAGCAGCCTTGGTTCTGGAAGTATATAAAGCTCAGGTAGCTGGAAGGTTGCTGTTTCAATCCCCATTTACTATTAACTATTTATTAATTATTTACAAGGCTATTTACTGTAACAATATCTATACAATTTTCATACAATACATATTGCAGTTCTTGTCATGTGGTATTATTGAATAATTTTGATGTCAGCAATTTATTCATGATTTATTCAGTGTTTTAATAAATCTGCAGGAAGATACTTTTACATAACTTTTATCATGTTCATTCTATCATTTAATGCTGTAAAATTACAGTGAACTCACACAGTCCATTTGAATGTGTTCAGACTCCATCAGAGTTCATTGAGCTGTCAAATGAACTTAAAGGGATAGTTCACCCAAAAATGAAAATTCTCTCATCATTTACTCACCCTCATGCCATCCTAGATGTGTATGACTTTCTTTCTTCAGCAGAACACAAATAAAGGTTTTTGGAAGAATATCTCAGCTCTGTAGGTCTATAAAATCTTCATAAAAGTAATTCATGTGACTCCAGGGGATGAATGTCTTCTGAAGCTAAATGCAAGGTGTGTGTAATGAATAGATAAAAAAAGTATTTAAAAAAAAAAGTAAAGTATTATACTCTATTTAGCTACAAGTACAGTGATACAAACAGTGTTGATATAAAAATCAGCTCTCTTGGAATGATGTTTCAGGGTACCTGCGGGTCCTTAAAAAGTCTTAAATTCAGTTTTCTAAAATTTAAGGTAATAAAAAGTCTTAATTATCATTTAAAGAGGTCTTCAATTTGGGGATGGAAATACAGGATTCACAAAATAGCCTAAAGTGATTATTATTAAACTTCAGAGTGATACAATTTAATTAAATAAATGCATGTGCTGTGTCCTTTAAAGTGAAGATGCGGCACTGTTGCACATTCTTCGGGCACGTAGGGGAGCTAGTGATACTGTTTCCAGTTGGTTGCAGAGCGGTTCACAATCTGTGAGTACCGGACATGACAAGCGATCGCTGATTTTTTTATTGAATTATGACAGTTTTCTTTATAGTGTTTATATTGTAATACGTTGTAGATGCTTGTAAGAGTACATATTTTATTCACCTTATCTGTTTATATGAGCAGCTGGAATCAGTAATGCAGGGACATTTCAAAATAAGAGTCCCCAGTGTATTTCAGGCTAGTGTTAAGTATTTTAAACTGGCAGATACCCTGTTTTGCGATTAATCAGTTTTAAGACCTTGTTAAATGTATGCCCCAGCCTGTTTGAGTAAAGGAATCTGTTATGCATTATTTATTTTGAGATTGTGCGGGTTTGTTCTGGAATGGACGCACGGTATTAATTTTATTTGCTTAGGTCTTAAAAAGTCTTACATTTGATTTTAAAAGTTCTGCAGCAACCCTTTGTTTGTCAAATAATTATTGTGCCGGGAACCAATTGTTGTTTCATACAGCTTAAAATAACAATAGTTATAAACCAACATATGATGTTAGTGTGTTGATTTAATATCAGGATGAAAGCATGACATGCGTTTTAGCAGCAGTTCTTGAAATTTACATTGCACCTTCATTACTCTGGGTAAATGTGATAAAAACAATCAGGAAACAGCTTGTGTGTGTGGGTTTAATAGTACCGCTGCATGATTAATGGCCTTTTATTTACAACAGTCATTTAGTTGTCTGTTTGGTGACTGTATGACCCTTCTTTTATTTCGTAGATATCATATGTAATTTATTTATTTATTTTGTTGCAAGAAGCAACATTGAAAAAAATTAATAATTTCCACCTCGAGCAGGCTGTTCCCAACACTGTTACTGGTGTTGTGAACTGCTCTTATATCGTTAATTTTTCTTATTTGACACTTTTCAATGTGTGTTCAGTTGTACATGCAATATTATAGTTGCTTTGTGACAAACAGAATATTTATTAGTTTCTTAAACTAAATTCTTGCGTGTAGTCCTTCATTTCTTCTTTGTAATTCCTCCTAGAAAATTACCTTTGTTTGGTGTTCGTGCCAATGTGGAAAAGTGCCAGCATGCACTTTTTACAGTCCAGAGGACATAAAACACACACGGCAAGACAACAATGACAACGAGACATTAAATGTTATGGATGGAGAGGGCAGACCTACCAGTGAGATATTGAGTGTTGGCATCCTAGAGAGAGGCTCTCCGCTGTGGCAAGTCACGACTGCAGCTCTGTGTGACAGCAGCAGGTCGTGACTCCAGTCTGTAGCAGGAGGCAGTTTTATTGATAACATCAAGTCACACATTGGCCTCTTCCGAGGTTCCTTACTGTCTTGCTTAGCGCGTTGAGGCAGGAGCTCTGCTGTTTAGACAGACCAGAGACTGTCATTCCCACCAGAGAAAGAGGTTTCCAGACCCTTACATTTAAGGAGATCAATACCCCTCAAAGAACAGCTGGTAGAGTGTCGAGAGACCGGCCTGTATTGATTTTAGGCTGCTGGTAGTACAGTGAGCAGATAGCTTTGGTTAGCACCCTGATTATTAGGGGTCAAGCCCTGAAAGGGCGAAGACCCCTATTGTGTTTGTTAGTGTTCTTCTTCTTATTATTATTCTGCCATGGAAATCTATGGCAGCCCATAGAACTGTTCACGGGAAAGTTATGAAATTTTGCACACAGATAGAGGACAGTCAAAACTGATAACACAGCAAATTTGGAGTGTCTAGCTCAAACCCTTTAGCGCCACCAACAGGTCAAATTTTCATTTATGTTTACGCGAATAACTTTTGAGTCCTAGAGAGCTCATGCTGAGTCGGTTTCGGTTTCCGCCCGACTAGATTTTCCGGCATTTTGAATTTTCAGAAAAACATACTTTTTCAAACTCGTCCTAGGCCGTTCATCTGATTTTTACCAAATTTTGTACAGATGCTCAGTAGAATGGTTTTCAAATGGCGCTTCAACAACTTGAGGCTGTATCTCCGCAACACTTTGACGGATTTTGACGAAAGTTGGTACGTGTCATGGCCAACATGCCCTGAGGTGGCATGCAGCATTTCGGCAAAGTACCCCCTACTGGTCAAAAGGCTACTTTGGTGTATAACTCTTGAACGCTTTGGCCAAAAATCACGAACCTGGTCTCGGTTGTCGGCCATTTTTGGCATGGACCATTTTGAATTTTGTCGTAAAATGCTGTATTTTATGAACGCATTGGCATATCGTTACGAAACTTTGTATGTGTTATCAGCACCATGCCCTGAAGGTTCCTGAGAAGTTTGGGTCCGGTGCCACCTAGTGGCCAAAAAATGAAATTATATAAATTTGTGAGCTTATTACTTTTGATGGTGTTGGTCTATTTTAACAAGACTGGTCTCACTATGTTCGTGAGGACTTGCCAAACGCAACGATACCACATTTGCAATGGTTCACCTTATGGCCTGTTGCCATTTTGAAAAAAGTTCAGAAAATACTTTAGCGAATTACTTCTAGGCCATTCATCTGATCGGAATGAAACCACCACCAGTAAAATCGCTCTAAGTTCTTTGAGGTAATAAAGAACATGGCAAAATTTAGATTGAAAGTGCCAAAAACAGGCCGACAAAATTAAAAGTTGTCTCTGCTTTCACGTAAATGGATATAACTCTTAAACAGAATGAGAAATTTTCACCAAATTTGACACACTTATATAAGGGGTCAATCTGAGAACACACAGACAAAGTTGCGGAGCTTGGCCACTTGGTGGCACTATAACAGGAAACAACTTGAAAATGGCTCTAACTATGGAGCCATTGGTCCGATTGACTTCAAAATTTGCATGCATTGTCTTTGTCAGATTTGTCATCATTGACCATGAGCACATTCACTATCTTGAGATACATAGCCACCATTGGCCAATCAACAGTGAATTTTATTGCGAGCACGCCAAACAGGTCTCAAGGCTGTATCTTGGTAAGGCTTTGGCCTATTAAAACGAAACTTGTTACATGTGATAGCCATCATGCCCTGATAGTACCAGAGCAGTTTCGGAACAGTGCCACCTACTGGACAAGAATTCTAAAAAAAATAGATATTTTTAGATATTTTAAAAATAGATGTTTTTTTAATCATTAAAAGCTTTTTCTAACTCCTACAGCATTCATCGGATTCTAACTTAAAACGTGTCATGATGCTTCTTTGGCTGCTCATGATGACGATAATGGGCTTGACCCTGGTATTGCTGCTTGCAGCTATATTTTGTTTTTGTTGCAGCTATATGTTATTTTTGATACACAGCTTCACCTTTTGCAACAATTATAGCAAAGTGTTTTAATGTTGTTCAGAGTGTGGCAACTTTGGTATTGTGCTAGCTTTACAGTTACTACAGATACTTGTCTTCACACCTCACTGAAAGTCAGTTTATTGAGAGCCATTGTTGTCTTCCCCACTAAAACAAAAAGACACATTATGGAACTGAACCTCTAAAGGTGTTTATGAGAAAAATCAACAGAACTCGCAATTCACTTGTCAGTAGAAGTAGTTGTCTTAATACCTTTACAGTTTGATTATATTTATGTTAAGTGCTGTGCTTTGAGTCAGGAATTATTTGATGTTTAGGAATGGAGTGTGTGTACACTCACTATGGACTTTATTAGGAACACTATGGTGCTAATTAAGTACCCGACATGGTCTTCTGCTGTTGTAGCCCATCTGCCTCAAGGTTCGACATGTTGTGCACTCTGAGATGCTATTCTGCTAACTACAATTTTACAGAGGGGTTATTTGAGTTACCGTAGCCTTTCTGTCAGCTCAAACCAGTCTGGCCATTCTCCTTATACCTCTCTCATCAACAAGGCATTTCTGTCCACAGAACTGCCACTCGCTGGATGTTTTTTGTTTTTGGCACCATTCTGAGTAAACTCTAGAGATTGTTGTGCGTGAAAATCCCAGGAGATAAACAGTTACAGAAATACTCAAACCAGCCCGTCTGGCACCATTAATCATGCCACGCTCCAAATCACTGAGATCACATTTTTCCCCAGTTCTGATGGTTGATGTGAACATTACAGGTGTTCCTAATAAAGTGCTCAGTGAATGTATGTCAAGGTTAATTGAGATGGTATGGATGCTAATTATAGGACAGGAATTCAGTAACAAGAAAGTGCTGTACATGCTTTCTTTAGCAAAGCACCAGAACTCTTTGATTTCCTCTCAAAGAACATTTGCGTGTTTACTGTTGTTTCATTGAAGTTGTTTTAATATGCCATCACTGCAATATATAAATCCTAGATGAAGGGATTGAGATAATATCATATGAAGATTATCTTTCTAATGCTTCATCAACTGTTATGGTGACAGTAACCTGCAGTGTTGGCTGCATATGTACTGTATTATATTTGTATTAAATATTAATTTCTTAAAGAAAACTGAGACTACTACATTAGATTTAATGACTACATCTTGTACTTAAGATGGCGCCGAGTATGGCTGCTGCGTTGCGAGCTCCGACACAACATTGTAGTGTTTTGTTTACAATTCTTATGTTTTTTGTATTGGATGTTGTCTGCCTTATTGTCTACGACAGACAAACACTTTTGGACATTGGTTCAGCAATTACACACCGTAAACCAGATTTCAAATTCCTCAATGCCGACCCGCTGTTTACAAACACACCAGCGGAGCCCTTTGTCTGGGCTGCCCGGCCGCGGAAACACAGGAGGAAAAGGGGAAATAGAGCCGGTGTTCTCATCAGAGTAAAACGTCGCGCAAATCGACCCCCGCTACCCAGTATTCTTCTGGCAAATGTTCAGTCTCTGGATAACAAGCTCTGTGAGCTGAAAGCGCGGATCTCTTTCCAACGAGAGACGAGGGACTGCTGCATTATCTGCCTAACAGAAACTTGGATGTCTGCTGAGATTCCAGATTCAGCCATTGAACCCGCGGGGTTCTCTGTGCGCCGAGCGGACAGAGCGAAAGACCTCTCAGGTAAAAGCAGAGGTGGTGGTGTATGTTTTATGATCAACAAATCCTGGTGTGATCAGAGGAACGTACATTCTATCAAGTCTTTCTGCTCTCCTGATCTGGAATTTCTCATGCTTCTGTGTCGACCATTCTGGCTATCGAGGGAATTCACAGTGGTCATTATCACTGCTGTGTACATCCCGCCACAAGCCGACACAGACAGGCACTCAAGGAACTGTACGGGATTATAAGCAAGCAGGAAACCGCGCAACCTGAGGCAGCATTCATTGTGACCGGGGACTTTAATAAAGCCAGTTTCAAATCAGACACACCAAAATACGACCAACACATTAGTTTTAACACATGAGGGGACCAGGTTTTGGACCATTGTTACTCTCCCCATTCCGGGACAGCTACAAATCCCTCCCCCGCCCACCATTTGGCAAATCGGACAAATCTTCCATTCTGCTTCTGCCCGCTTACAGGCAGAAACTGAAACAGGAAGCACCCACCCTCAGAACGATCCAGTGCTGGTCAGACCAATCAGATTCTATGCTACAAGACTGTTTTGATCACGCGGACTGGGAGATGTTCCGGTCTGCCTCTGATGACGACATCAAGCTTTACGCTGATAGCGTAACATGTTTCATCAGAAAGTGCGTAGAGGACGTCGTTCTGACCAGAACAATACGGATCTATCCAAACCAGAAACCTTGGATTGATAGCGATGTTCGCGTGGCACTTGATGCGCGGACCTCCGCTTTTAATTCCGGGAACGCGGAGGAGCATATACAATCAGATCAGCAAAACATCAGTACAGGAACAAGATTGAAGGACAGTTTAACACCACCAACTCTAGAAGCATGTGGCAGGGAATTAACATCATCACGGACTTTAAAGGGAATAAAAATTCCGCCGTGAACACCACTGCCTCTTTCCTGGATGAGCTAAATACATTTTATGCTCATTTTTCAGGGAAATAACACCGCCCTCACGGAGAGAGCTCTCGCGGCCGAAGCTACAGAGGTTAGTTCACTCTCCGTCTCTGTAGCGGATGTAACCCGATCCTTCCGACGGGTGAATATCCGCAAAGCCGCGGGCCCAGACGGCATTCAGGGCCACGTCATCAGAGCGTGTGTGAACCAACTGGCTGGTGTTTTTACGGACATTTTCAACCTTTCCCTCTCTTTGTCTGTATTCCCCACATGCTTTAAAATGTCCTCCATTGTGCCTGTTCCAAATCAATCCAAAATAACTTGCTTAAATGACTGGCGTCCTGTTGCTCTGACCCCCATCATCAGCAAATGCTTTGAGAGACTAATCAGAGATTACATCTGCTCTGTGCTGCCTCCCTCACTAGCCCCATTGCAGTTTGCTTACCGCAACAACCGCTCCACTGATGATGCCATTGCATCTACAATACACACTGCTCTCTCCCACCTGGAAAAAAAGAACACTTATGTGAGAATGTTGTTTGTAGACTACAGCTCAGCATTCAACACCATAGTGCCCTCCAAGCTTGATGAGAAACTCCAGGCTCTGGGCTTAAACAGCTCGCTGTGCAGCTGGATCCTGGACTTCCTGTCAAGCAGACGCCAGGTGATTAGAATAGGCAGCAACATCTCCTCATCACTGACCCTCAACACTGGAGCCCTGCATGGCTGTGTTCTCAGCCCACTCCTGTATTCCCTGTACACAGATGACTGTGTGGCAACACACAGCTCCAATGCCATCATTAAGTTTGCTGATGATATGACGGTGGTAGGCACAACCTCTCTCTCAACGTCAGTAAGACAAAGGAGCTTGTGGTGGACTTCAGGAGAAGAGATAGAGAACACAGTCTCATCACCATCAATGGAGCACCGGTGGAGAGAGTCAGCAGCTTTAAGTTCCTGGGTGTCCACATCACTGAGAAACTAACATGGTCCATCCACATTGAAACTGTTGTGAAGAAGGCTCATCAGTGCCTCTTCTTCCTGAGACGGCTGAGGAAGTTTGGAATGAACCGCCACACGGTTCTACACCTGCACTGTAGATAGCATCCTGACTGGCTGCATCTCCGCCTGGTATGGCAATAGCACCTCCCACAATCGCAAAGCACTGCAAAGGGTGGTGCGAACTGCCAGACACATCATCGGAGGTGAGCTTCCCTCCCTCCAGGACATATATATACCAGGCGGTGTGTGAAAAAAGCTCAGAGGATCATCAGAGACTCCAGCCACCCGAGCCATGGGCTGCTCTCACTGCTACCATCAGGTAGGCGGTATCGCAGCATCAGGACCCGCACCAGCCGACTTCATGACAGCTTCTTCCCCCAAGCAATCAGACTTTTGAACTCTTGATCTCCCACGATCAAAATACATCAGCACTGCACTTTAATACTCTTACTCTTATATCTCACACCGGACTGTCATAAATTATATTATTATTATATTATATTCTCTCCTAACAACACACTAGCAACTTACTATCAACCGACAGCCTGAATGTCAATACAGAACAATACAACCTACTGTACATTCTATATATACTATATATACTTTTTATTGTACAATGTGTATTCTATATTTTGTGTATTGTATACTGTACATTGTATGTTATTATTTGTATATTGTGTTGTGTGTAATTATGTGTATATTAGATTTTAAATTGTGTTATGTAAATCTGATGTTTATTGTAAATTGGTATATGTCTCATCACTGTCACGACTACTATGTTGCTCGGAACTGCACCCAAGAATTTCACACACTATTGCACTTGTGTATATGGTTGTGTGACAATAAAAGTGATTTGATTTGATTTGATACTAATGAGTTTGTACAGTATTTTGTGTAAAAATTTAACAGCTTGGAAATTTGTCAATCATTTTGCAAAAACCAACCAACACATATCTGAACAATTTATTTTATTAAATCATTATTTCAGTACACTGTGAAATAAAATAATCACACAAAGTTTGAATTGGTTATTGGACTGGTTATAATGAATTACCTTTAGTGTCTACGGATATTGTCCAATATGGCACAGGCTTCTTGGTTGTAAGCTTAGATTCAACATTGCAGTTTTCTTTGATTGTTGTCAGTCTTATTAAGCAAAACTTCTAATTGGCTCAACAATCACTCACAGTAAACCAGGCTTTGAATTACTTAATGCTGACACCCTGTTTACAAACACAGCAGTGGAGCCTTTTGTCTGGGCAGCCTGCCCGCAACCTTGGAAGATCAGCTGGATAAGGGTAAGGAGAGCTAGCCTCCTGATCAGGCTAAGATGCCAGTATACCACTGCATACTAGCACACTGCTGACAAGCATTCGGTCCATGTACATAAACACTTTGAACTGTGCACAGTGATCTCTTTCCAACATAAGAAAAGGGACTGCTACGTAATCTGGCTCACAGAAACCTGGATGTCTGCAGAGATACCAGACTTAGCCATTGAGCCCATGAGGTTCTCCATGCACTGCATGAACAAGGATGAAAAAATATCGGGGGAAGGTCAAGCGGGACGGTACTTCATGATCCTGTGTCTGCCATTCAGGCTAACAAGGGAATTTACAGTGGACATTATCACAGCTGTGTATGTCTCTCCACAGGCCAACACAGACAAGACACTCAGGGAACTATATGAGAATATTCACACCCTTAGGCTGCATTCATTGTGACTGAGGGTTTTAACAAAGCCAAATTCAGAACAATCATGCCAAAATATTTTCCACAATTCATATATAGCACACAGGGGTACCAAAACAAGGTCCATTGCTACTCTCCCCTCCAGAATGCCTTCAGATTCCTCACACACCCACCAGGCTGCAAATCAGACCACTCAGTATTCACCTGCCATCAGATCGATTCAGTGCTGATCAGACCAGTTGGACTATTTTGCAGGACTGTGTTTGATAATTAGACTAGGAAGATTTCCAGGCAACCTTCAATGACAGCATTGAGGTCCATGCCGATACTGTGACGTATTGCGTTAGGAAGTGGATAGTACACATGGTGCCAACAAAAACAATACAGATCTTCCCAAACCAGAAACATTCATGCAGTTGTAAATTTGTACAGCCTGAAATAATCAAATTTGCTTATGGATGATCGATGTCAATAAAACCAAGAAGCTAGTGGTGTGGACCTCAGGAGACAGGACAGGGAGAACACCCCATCACAATTAGCAGTTGTCATCTCAGGCAACTATAGCATTTCAGGATGAGCCCTTGCATTCTCAAAACATTCTACACTGGCACCATGAAGAGGATCTTATTTATGGGAACAGCATTGTCCACAAGCACCTCAGCCCTGCTCGAATTTTGCAAACAGCCCAGCACATATTTTGGAGAAGCTTTTCTTCCTCCAGGCCATCTACACCAGGCAGTTTGTGAGGAAATCTCTGAGGATCATCACAGACTCCAGCTATCCAAGCCATGGACTGCTCTTGCTGCTACCATCAGACAGAGAGTACCACATCATCAGGTAGCCGGCTTCGGACAGCTTTTCCTTCAAGCCATCATGACAATCACTGCACAGCCCTTCTCCATCTTTCATGGACTGTGAGGATGCAACCGCCCACTCCCATCAAGCATTATGAACAATGTATTTTAGTTAATCTTCCTACTCTCACGAACTAGAACTCTAGACATTACGCATTTGGGATGTGCTGTACGAGTTGCATGAAGATGACATTTAGAGTATGGTAGACTGTTTTACTTCTATGTTGACAACACCATCTCCTCTTTTGTGTTGACAACAGTGAAGTATGCTGCTTCTCTAACAACAAACTCTGGATTGCCATTGGTCTGAAGGCTCTGCTAAGTGACAAAAAGAGAACCTTTAGGAGGGGAGATATAGTAGGTTGGAGAGAACCTAGAAGTGGCCATTTCAAGGAGCCAAGTCATTAGTAGATTTGGTCTGGGTCAGGGCTAGGTGCATCTATTCCCCATAACCACTCCTCTGAGCTTGCAACTCTAGTACTCCGCAGCCACTCTCAATGCTGAAACCTTTAGCTGTTACCCTCTCACACCTTCTTCTTTTGGTAATGTTAACACCCGTCAGGCCTAGCTGATCATTACAGCCGACCAAGTAAAGAGCGAACTGAAGAGGCTGCACCAAGGTTAGGCTGCAGAGCATCATGTCTTCTGTCCCACGGTCTTGAGGGCCTGTATTCATCAGCTGAGTGGAGTGCTTCAGAACCTTTGTAACCTGAGTCACTGCCTGGAGAGAGACCTTGTGCTCTGAAAAACATCTTGGTTGGTCCTGATACCAAAGAAAGAGTGGCCAGTGTGACTAAAGACCAGAAGCACTCACATCTCTTATTATGAAGACCCCAGAGAGAGATTGGTCTTGGCACATCTGAGCCAGAAATTACCATTCTTCTTGATAAGGATCCGGCCTTTCTACGTGGGTAGTAAGATGTTGCAAGTGCTTTGGTCTATCCTGAAGTGTGCTGGGGCACTGATACTAGATCAGGGGATGCCAACAGGCCAGACTTGTTGAGTAACATAGGGATGGGACGATATATCGAATGTCGATATGTCGCGAACCAAAAAAATTATGAACCATATCGTGGCATAACTCGATATTTTGAAATTTGCAACATTGTTTTCTCCCCGTGTGATCATAAATGAAATGACCCATCAAACATCATAATCTCTCTATCACTTGATTTTATCCCTACTGCACTTTGTTCTACACTGTTTACAGGGTTCACACAAGGTCCTTAAAGTGCCTAAAGTACTTGAATTTAGCTTTTAGAAAAGTACTGGAATACCTGGAAAATAGCCTTGTTTTGATGAAAAGTGCTTGAGATTAAAACGGATCGTTTCCTCCGTATAATGTGTGTCCATCAAAGATGAGGTGCACTCCACTTTCATTGAATGTGTCTTAATATCCTTTCTGTTCTTTATCATCAGATAAAAAAGTAAAAAGAAATATTAATTTTAATCTCATGCAGCATGGATGCACTAAAGAAACTGAGAGGTTCTCATTGATGTTTGCTGAACCCAACACTGTGAGGAACTCGTTTAACTCTTAAAGTGACAGTAACTTTTTTAGTGTTTCTTATACAAATGAATGGAAACTCAATGTTATTACTTTGTACACATTATTTCAAACAGTGATAGCTCATATCATTATTATACATATACAATTTCATGATATAATATTAACTAATATAATGTAGATTTTTTGTTTTTTCACAGTTATATTTTAATTATAATAATGATGACAAACAAATGATTAAATATAGATATACACTATCACAAGCTTATTTGTTTGTGATCTTTTCTTATAGAGAAAGGTATATAATCAACTCTTATTATTTCAACTTTGAGCATTTATATTGTGTATTAAATAACTGTTAAATAATATTTTGTCATTTAAGTGTTATTATATCGAATCGAGATTGACAGTTCTTTTACGTAAATTGGAGGTGCTCATAACAAGTTTTTCATGTGTGTGATTGAGGACCTGCCTAAATCGGTCACCAAGACTAGACTTTTAAACTCTCCATTGTTCTCAAAGGCCGCAAAGAAACCATTTTTGTCGCAGAGAGCTGACAGACATGTCACGCAAACCACCATGCGCGTTTTACGGATGTTTATGTAAATAATGCTTGCTCCTCTAGACTTGTTAGCTTGGACTGACAGACATAGTCCAAGTATTTGGTGATGAACAAAGCACCACAATGAACAAAGCATTTCTGCTCATTGTCAAAAGTTGTTATATGCCTTGTCAAACTGCTAAAGAAGAGTCTCGATGTTAAGCATAAAGTGAGACATTAAATCTAATACATCTTTCTATACTTTATATCTGTATTTTATCTTAGTGGAAACATTTAAAAAAACATGAGAACAGTGGCAGAGAGTGATGCTGTCAACAAATAACGAGAAATACAGACCCTGAAATGGTGCAGAATGTCTGCATAATACATGCCCGCTCTCTGTGAGACTCAATATTTTCCATATGGAGGAAAAATGCAGGTGAAGGAGCTGGCTGGGTGTACCAGACCTTCCAGTGGGACTCTTTACCTTTTCCCACAGACGGGCTGTATAGGTGGAGGGAATTGGGTGCCTTATCAGTCCTAATGATTAGACAGCTGGAAGTTATTTTCCAGCCCTAGTTTCAGATTAGGCTCTGAAACCCCCACTAGACGATCCAGCCTTCTTATGACAAGGACAGATGGAGACGTTCTGACATGCATTACAATCTGATGTGAGTGCATTTTACATCAATGCCATGATTTTACCCTTAGTTATCTCTGGGCCCATGATTTTAACCATGCCACGGCTGTTCATCAGTCTCACAAGGCTGTCTAATAAATCATTCTGCTTGGTGAGAGCATCCAGGATTGAATTCTTGATTGATGGAGTATTTTGGTTCATTGTGATTGTAGAAATAATGATGAATGCCTGAATGAATCTCCCTTCCCCATAAAGTATCACCCTTATCAGGACCTGAAGATATTTATATATAGTGTAAGTCATCTTGTATTGTATGTGTTGTTTGTCTAGTTGCCATCATTTTTCAGACATGTCTGAGAATGCAGTCACCGGATCATTGCATATTGTTGTATCCTTTAAACATGTATTAAAGCATCAGTTGCACTACCAGTTTTCATTTAGTTTATACCCTTACATGAGAACCTTGCCTGATATCTTTTGGCCCGATTTGACAGTTCTCTCTGTTTCTCACCCTCTCAACACTCCAGTTCCTTTCACTCCAGACTCGGGCTGGGTGCTGAAAGACTACCGGTTGCAAATCCAGCACTCTGCACAGATGCTATATGTCAACAGAGAGATGCATGTTTCTGTTGATACACCAGACGGCTTTACATGAACCAGAAAATGTGCTATCTGATGGAGGCTTGGCTTAATTCAGCATCCCTCTTTCACTCACTACTGTGACCCAGTTTTTGACTTTAGCTCAGATGCACTCACTAGCTAAAGAAGGGGCTTTTCGAATGCAAAACAGTTTGTTTTTCTTCCCCATATAGTTGTTGTGGCACTGTAGACTCACTCTCGGTCGTGGCTCTGGCTGCAGACAGCTCCATTTGACACTGCTGTCTGGGAGTCAGACTCTGTGTTTCTAATGACGGGGCTTGAATGCTACAGTTTGGCCCAGGCAAACCTTTCAAAGCAGCTGTGCAACTCCTGTGGCAGATTTGTCTCTCGGACCCTTCCTTTTTGAACTAGTCATCCGTCATGAGTCAGCCGCATTTCACTACATCTTAATAAAGTAATCCCCCTCTCATTTTTTCTCCCCTTTGGAATGCTCTTGTTCTTTCTGTTTCTCTTTGCTCATTCAGTGCACTGACAATGATTTGTTTTCTTTTCAGATTCTGGGTTGAGTAGGGCCATAGTTTATCATTACTCCAACTTCCCTCTATCTTTTTTTTTTTGTAAATCTTTGCTTTGCTGGCCTAACAGTATTTTTTTTTTTTAATTGTTTTTTTATTCCATTTCAGAATATTTACGTGAATGTAATTACCATTACTGTAGGACCCTCAATGCAATTTGTGTGATTTTCCTCCAGTGCCAATTTAGTGATACTGTATATAGTAATGGTTGACCAATATTGTTTTTTCAATGGGTGATGCCAATAACTAGAGAGCGGGGTAGACGATATTAAGCAGATTTACCTATATATGTGATACATGATCATTCAAATAATTATAGCAATTAAGATGTTCACGTATACTCAAAAGATATGCATCATCCACTGACAAGGCTGTTGGTAGATTATTGAACTGACTCAAGGAGAGTTAGCGCTAGTATTAATCGGCCAAGCGGGCACAGTTATCAGCCAATGATAATACCGGCTTTGGAGATATATTGGTCTATCACAAAAAGACACATCACACAAATCAAGATATCAAGTCATGTTGATTTTCCATTTTAAAAAACTGTTTTTTCTTCCCATTCTCTTTTATTCTTAGTAAGCTTCACTAGGATTATTAAAGTCTACAAAGGCTCATCATATAATTAATGACTGTAACCCTCACCACTTAAACCCTGACGACCAGTCCAGTGAACCTGCCTTTGAAAAACAGCCCCTGTTTTGAAACATTTTTCAGAAATGTATGGCATAATCTATCTTGGGTCACACATGCATGTTTGGCTGATCTGAAGATGCGTGGGGTGGGGGGATGCTCATAAATCAGCCGTTAAGCAGTAAGGTTGAGGCAGGGAGGCTATAGGGTTAATGAATATCTCCGGCTGGTTGGGGGATGTTCAGAATCCCAGCGAGGGATATGACTAGATGCGTAGGAGCAGGTTGTCCAGAGAGGCCCCATCAGTCAGATCAAAGGTGTCTACAGGGAAGGTCACCGGTTCTGGCCGAAGACCTGTCCTGAAGTAGAGAGATGGAGCAAGTGAGGATGAGTGGGAGAGGGCTGGATAATGCAACAACGTAAAAAAACACTAATAAAACACTAATGTGTTTCCACTGCACACTGTTATTGTGAACATTGTCCATATGTTATTTACCATAAACTTCATGTATGATCCAGAATCATGTTTTAAAGCTAGAATGCTAAACATTTTTGTACCTAGTATAGATCTTTCCATTCTTTTAATGTTCTTTGGACGAAACAAAAACTAGGAGTTTATTTGTGAAGAAAGTTCAATTTCTGACACATCAACAACAAACAAAACTACTTTCAGCAACCTTGGAATATTTTTAACCCTGTAAGTACATGGATCATGCAGTACATAATAATTTTCCTACTGAGAGACAGTACTTCCATTATCTCCATTATTTCCTCTAATAAACTTGATCACTTTATCCAAATGCAAATGTTTTGAAAAATCAACATTTGTCATAAATGCATACAGTACTAAGCAGCCCTAAAACTTTATGAACTACAAAATCGCCATCAGCATGATTTTCAATTGAACAGGTTTTCAAAAGCTTTTTCAATTGAATACTCTTGGATACAGTGATCCACTGACTGCCTCTAGAGGTCAATGGTTAACTCCATTTTGGCTTAGAATGGACTGTTTTCTCAAGGGTGACAAGTTGAAGATTTAGAGAGAGGCCTCGGTACAGGGAATGTAGTTGTTGGCTAAACCCCCTTTAATCCACAGGATTTTCTACACAACTCCTAATTTGTCAGGACCAACATTTATATCTGCTACAAAACAGGAGAGCATCCTCAACCAAGAAGTGAACTTAAAAATGATACACTCCTCATATAAGCTGCAGTGACAGTCGAGTGAGGCTTGCTTTGACATTTAGGATAGCACTGTAGAGTTTGTTTAGACCTGGTACTTCAGTTGTATTAATGTTGATTATTAAAATCCCCTTCTATCACTCCGACAGGTGACCTGCCGAGCAGAATTCAGCTCTACCAGAACCAAAAAGTCATGGCTAATATCCATCAAAACTATTCATCGAGTTAAGCCTTATTAATAGGCTGATGGTATGCTATTGTACCATGGCACAGATTTATGCCGCAGTCATTGTAGTTGTTTTAAATAAATTCAAAATACAAGCAAGGATCTTTTACATTTATTCTGCTTTCTATGTACATTTTTTGTTTTATGCACAGCCAAGTAAATCATGTTTGTATGTTTTAACAGTTATTCATACCCATTCCAAATTCTAGGCCAGATTGATTACTTATTTTAACTAAAAAGAAAGTTTGTCTACCTAAACTCAAAGTAATAAAAAAAAAAGAAAAAAAAAAAAGAAGTAAATGTCTAGCAACTAATGAACTAGCAAATGACATTGAAGGTAAAACACTGGAAGGTTTTATAATACAAGAAAAATAAATACTATTAACAGGAGAAATCTGGTGACTACATGTGTCCAAAAATAAAAATTTCCTTACATAAGTTATGTTTAGTTGCTAAATGTTGCAGGTTAATCAAAAACATTGTTGTATCCTATAGGTTTTCTAAAGTCTTTAGAATAACTTTGTGTTATTGGTGCTCTGCTTATGACAATCACTTTACTGTTGGAACATGTTACTTATCTGTGTACTAACAGAGATTGTGTAATGTTACATTACATTAGTATGTTCATGATAACAAGTATTAGCTTATATGGTAAGTACTTTAAATGGATGTCTTGGTTTGTATTGTGCTGTGCCATATTTCCAGCTAACATTTTTATAAAAAAGTGCCCATTTATCCATTTTCTTACACTGACCTTTTTGTATCATGGACTTACTGATAATTCCAAAACAATTATACTTCAGAAATTGCATTAAGTGAAACAAACTTGCATTATATCCCTGAACAAAACCTACTGAAAGTCAGCACTTCAATAGATCTGCTGTGATTTGAGAGAAATGGTGCTCACTGACCAGAAGATGTTTTCATTTTCTTTTTTTTTTTTGTCATTAGTCTACACTTACAGAAGTCAGGACTCATTACCATCAAACACAAGATCCCAAAGAGTCGTTCTATAACATATCAGCTCATATACGCTCAAAATAATGTCAAAAACAACTCAAAAAATGAGATGAAAAAATACTATAAAACTGGATTGTTTTTCCTTGATTCATTTCATCTTCTTTTTCCTTCTTTTTAATAAAAGTCTCGTCAATAAAATTGCTGACATCTCTGCGCATTTGCCCTAACATTGAAAGGGAAATGCTCTTTGTTTTCCCTGTTATACAGTTTTGTATAAATGTAAGTCTCTTGTTACTGTCCACTGTGACAAACAAAATCCCAATATTTCTTGGACATTCATTGCTGCCTTGGCCAGTTTAACTGGCCTGATGTCTGACATGAGTGTCCAATGGTTTCATTCATAACCTAAGCCACAAGGTTTCACAAGGCAGCGTAGATTTGAAAGATATAAATATGCAGGAAAGAGTCTTTCCTAGATACCATGATGGGAGCGTTTTTTTTCTTCTGTTCATGCGAATCCAATTAGCTGCCTTCATTCCAGTCAGGCATGATGCTTACACTGTGCACGGCGTGGTATTGGTGCGGGGACAGCGTGCGGGGTATCCCGTGAGTGTACAAGTACTCATTCCCCTGCAGGCCGGTGGTTGGCGACTGAATCCCTGCGCTCGGGCTGCACTGACGACCCAGCGGCTGATGAGGCATGGAGCCCTGGTACATAGCATGTGTGTCGCCCAGCTGTGGTGAGGCATGGCCTGCGACGCCGCTCAATCTGGACACCAGGGGTCCTGAGGTGAAATGAGCAGAGAAGTGCTGATAGGGCAGCCGGTCCATCTGCTGCATGGTGGTCACGGAACAGCTACCATAAGGTGAGACACCTGGCCAGGTGTTGCAGCTGATGTCTTCCAGGCTAGGCACCGGCTCAGTGGATTGCGAAGCACCGGCGTACATGCACGCCTGCCGCTGACCAGACTCAGTCCTGTAGGGGGCACCGCTGAGGCCCAGAGACTGAGAGTAGCTCACAGGCCGATAGTAGTGATCGTCCTCACTGGATGAACTTTCCACGTAGGTTTTCTTGTACGGATGATCTCTGGTGTGACAGTCATCCTCCACTATGCATAGACAAAACATTGTGGAAATTAATTTAGTACCATTTAGAAATATATATTTTAAAAAAATCAATTTTGTTAAATCTCTGATTTATTCTAGTTACAATGCACCTTTCCTCTTGATGCAGTGATAGTCTTGACTGTGTTCATGGGGCAAAGGATAGGAGCTTGACTGAGGCAGTAGGTCTTGGGATGTGCTCGTAACCCCGTTTTCACAGGAGTACTGAGAGCTCATGCCACCAGGAGTAGACAGACCTTGTACGTCGCCGCTAAACGGACTCTGGCTGGTGCCGACCCGCTGGCGCACAGAACTGCGAGGGACCACTGGATACTCCTTGGTGCTTTAAAGAACAAAAAGCATTTTCTTGACCTCCCCTATAAGCCATTCCATTTACATTGCTGTCTTTCATTCAGGGATCTTGAAACTGCTTAAATGGCAACTAAGCACATCTACCGTCAATGCACAGCACTCGGTTAGAATAAGCTCTTAGCAATCTGTCTGTGACAGGAGCTTTTCCATGCCAATTAATCAATGGAAGTCAAAAAAGGCACTTTGCATAATTCCTTTGCTATTCATTTTGAACCATTGACCTGGTTCTCAGTAGGTCCTAGTTTAACTAAGAGCAGACCTGCTTCATCTCAATGGCTGACAGCGGAGGACAGATAGTGTATCAGAACCTTTGACTGCTACAGAGAAAGTACACAATACAATACAATTTAGTCTCTCTGTACTGTCTGTTCTGTGCATGAAACCTTAGCACTTGTATTTTAATAAATCTTGATACACAAAATATTAAATAATTAGCGGTATTCTCACTTAGATAAAGGCAACTGCTGAATGAATAAATGTTCATCACAGTGCTGTATAATGGATTCGGTAGAACAGAAGAGTTTCAAAAGTGTCATTCTGGCTTTAGTCAAGTCTTAAAGTCTTCAGGTCATTATCTGGAAACTCAATAGAAAGCTAACCCCAAGAGGCTCTTATGGGAGACATTAGTCAATTCTGTTTCTTCTCATTTGAAAGTAACAGACAAAGTTAACTACGGCATGGAAAGTGCATTGCCATTTTTTTCCTAATGTATCAAGTCTGTCATTTTGGAGTGGACAACGCCTGTGTTGGCTGCTGTGGGCCCTAAAACCAGATTTTCTGCTTTGAAAATGTGTTTTTCCACACTCTATAGAAGCATGTTATACAGCAGTCATCTGGAGAAAATAAGAATAAAAGCCATGTGGTCTTTGCCTCCGCTGGAGCAACTATATCACAACTCTTCTGGATCTCTATATAGATACTGAGACATCAGCCATGAAAATCAGTGGCTGGATGGGTTTAACTTGCATAACAAATGTCTACCTCAGTTAAGAGCACTGGCTTTGTGAAAGCAACCACTTCTGGTTTGTCTCCGTGTTGGGCGAATGTTTGTGCATTGATTAGCACAAGCCTGTTTAGTGATAATTAGAGAGCTAATCTGACTGCAGCCTCTTCCTACCCATCTAAAGATGCTGATCAAGTCTCCTGTCAGGCCAGAGACCATATTTAGAGGGGCTATCTTTAAGACACATTTATCTAGCAGAAAGCTACTAACATGCAGTTTTAAGGTTGTGGATATATTAGTTTATCACTGCAATTATCTCTGCACAAACACTTGAGGTTAAATCCACACAAAAGTCGGTTAATGTGAATTATGCAAAAGGCTTTTCCCGCAGATATACACTTACCTTTGCATTCTTGACATGCGATGTAGCTCCATATCGTCACTTCCACGAAATCCCTTTGCAAAGGGATTGTTCTCAATCTTTAACTGGGTAATCTGTAAAACAGGCAACACACATGTTACCTATAGCTTCAGTGTTTGGCCTTGAACTGAGTACACTGTCCTGAAGTAGTCTCTTCATTTATTTGAATCAAATGATGGGCTTCTTAATTTGATTTGAACTCCAGATTTATTTTTATTAATGACATGAGAACATGCTTTCCCATCTAAGAGCCCAGAAGTGACTGTAAAAATACATTGTTTAATTTTTACCCCTAAACAATACACCTTGGCAGAGAAAGCAGGAGGATTAAAAAGATGATTGATAGATAACTGTATACTCTCTTGTAACTCATTTGCATTAATGTATCCATGAATTTGTTTTGAAAGGAATTTGCAGGGACCACTTTTATTATTGTTTTCAAAACAGCCAGCATGCACTTGAGGAATTTAATGCTTTGCATGTTTCTGCTGGTGGGACATCCCACTGGGACAATCAATTCAATCATTTCAGTCTTTAAAAATGTATCTAACGGAATGTTCTATTGCATATTATACTGTAATGAAACACAATGAGTGGCACTTTTGGGACTGGAAATTGACAGATTATCCTGGTGGTGTATTCTGTTGGATCAACAGATGATGAAAAGATGAAATCTTGATGTGCCCAGGCACTGTGGTTTGTTTGATTCTGGTCTAATGTAGAAAAAACTTCTCAGACATTTTGGATAAGGATTTGTGTACATTTTGGCTTCTGTATGACCCTGACCGTTTTTTCACACACGTGAATCACCAGTATTCATGCTGCCTTTATCATGACAGTCTTTTAGAATGCTTATGAATAAAAAATATTATTGTTTTTATTTTATAGTTCCTCTGTGATAATCTGGTTTCTTAAAAAAAAAAATCCTTAAAGTTCTTTTAATGAAACGAAGCGAACAGAAATTGCACCCCTTTCAATAGCAAGTCAATACCAAGTGCAACTGCTAAATTCATAAATCAATATGAAAAGATGGCAGTGTTTGTACACACAATTGTTTCACCAGAGTAACTTGTGAGTTTAGAGATATTCCTTTAATGAGAGTCATTCTCTCTGGAAGGTTATTTTTTGGCTGTTGTGGTGCGTTTCCTAACAGGACCTGATCTTTGACTCTGCTTTGGCTCTCACTTGAGATTAAACCTAGTAAAAAAGTTACATGTTCGGACGCACCTTTAAACTCTCATAAACGCACTGCAGACTTTTTCAGCAAACTGAGGAGTTTTGTATATGACAATATAATTTGCTTAACGTTTTCTATCATAAAACATCATTTATTTACCAACAAAGTGCTAACCGAAATAATGCTCTATTTTCAGAGCTTGACCTGAGAACTCTCTTCAGATGTTTCCACAGTATCTGGGAGTCTTAACGCAGAGAGAAGTCACCTCTGAATCATTATACTTTTATATTTCATTTTTTCTTTCAAATTAAGCATTGAATAATTCCCGCACACACTGGAACAACGCGCAAACAATATGAAGTACGTCATTATTTAATCGAAATCTGCTATTATTTAACTCCCATTACCAAAGTAGGTTCTCACAGCGCGCACCGGGTATTTACAACATTGAATATCTGAAATTATTAACACACATTAGAGCCTCATAGAAAAAAGATTTCGTTTCTGAATGTAAGTCAAATGACGTATGACTATTTCGAGGTTGGTCAAGTATATCAGGTTAATTTAATCTTAAAATACAATCACAATTGCGTGGATTAGCATTTTCCAACATACTATGGCCGATTTTTTTTTTTTTTTTGTATCTGGATATTTGCATGAAATAACCAAATTCATACGAGCTCTGTTATTTGAGACACGTTATGTGCCATGAGCTCTCTTAAACTGTTTTTAAACTGTTGCTCATTATAAAATAAAGGTACACATGATTATTTCCTTTTGTATAATGTTGCTTTGTTTAGCTGCAGGCGTAAGTTCCAAAAGGTTATTAACATGCAATTATTTTTAATGAACCACAGGTGCACGTGCTTTTACCCATTAAAGGTGTGTAAAAGAGGATTTCGGAAATAAGTAAATTAACAACCTTCCATGATGCACATCCAGTGAATAAGAATAGCTGTCTACTTATGAGTGAGTCTAAATGCCATGATCCAAGCAGAGCAAATAATTCAAATATTTAATGTTGTCAGTGGATAAAAAAAAAAAATCAAAAATCAAAAATCTCTTGTGACCCATGTCGGCAGAATAAAGAAAAGGCAAATGTGTAGTTGTGTTTAATGTGTTCATAGACACACATTTTTTGGTTAAAATATATACGAATGTATAACGGGAAATTGTATATTTAATGTCATTTATATATTTAAAGTCACCATTTCGTTATGTTTTTCACGATTTTTAACTATTTTTGCCTTCACTAGATGATTTAATATTATCCTGTGACGTGAATTTTTTTTAAGAATACAAATATTCCATATAGTCTCTCAATTAAAATGAGGTACAATTTGCATGCATAATGTAAGATAATTAGCTAAATTCTGTTAAAAAATAGCATTAGATGGACTATAGAATGTCACACCAACTTTCCAAAAGTAATTTCACGTCAACTACCAAATGCATGATTTTCTTTAACTAAAGCATCGATACCTACAAGAACCTTTAAATAAACAAACGTTTGACCGCCCAAGTGTTTTTCTATCATTGCAATAATTCAATAAATACAGAAAAACAAAAAGTATCTGTGAAAGTGCACTTCGGTGTTTGCCCCTTACAGTCTGTTTCCAGCAGTCAAATGTATTATTGCAGAAACCTCAGACAAAAATATGATCACGATGCCAGCTACTCATATTAAACTATCACGGGCCATTTGACTTTAAAGCGCGAAGTTCAACACCATCTTAGTGCAAAAGAATGTTTTTACATTTGTTTATCTGATGTAAATTTGATCCAGAAAAACAGTGCAATTATAAGTGATCAACACAGAAATGCGTTTGACAATTCACGTCGCCAGTATAAAAAAGATATAATAATCACCTAACATGCATGTTTTTGTTTTCTTGGTCGTACAGTAATTTATCTCTGTATTTAATGTCACATTCATGTTCTTTGCAAACGCTTTCTTACCATACACGTACTTATTTTTTAATTACGTACATCATAATCGATGTTTTTGAGCACGACATTGTGACACCAGGAGGTAGGCTACACAATGTATTGTTTTAGATTTGAACTATTAAGGAACAAGTGTAGATTATATATAAGGCATGTTCTGGGCAATATTTTTACGATTCCATGCAGAAGTGGAAATATTCATTGACGTGTCTATTGGAATTGACCAAACAAAATATCTTGATTCTCATTGATTAGTGCAGATGTTTTCTAAAGTTTAGCATTCTTAATGTTAAGACATTCTATATTCGTAAACCAACAGATTACCAAGTCACTACTACCATACATTCATTTGAAATGTTTTCAGTCAATAGATGCAAGAGACTTTTTCCGTTTACTCAGTATTTCTTGGCATGCACAAGAATCACCCAGTATTAACTGACTTTTATCAAGAGTTCAGCGTCTCTAGAGAATGAAATCCTAAATGTCTAAAATGTACAAAAAAAAAAAAAAAAAATAACATAATTAAATATAGGCTAAGGACTTAACATGGATAGTCTCAGTTCATTAATTAATTTCGTAAATAATTTCGATTCACAAAATGTTATCCAGTTTAGCCTTAAAACGAACACAAGAAGATTTAACTTCTTACCTTATGATTTTGGTAAGACGTGACTGCAATAAACGCCGTTTCTGGAAACACGTGAGTGCAGAAAGCGGTATTTTTGGAACCAAATCCATTGTTTTCATCCGCCTTTACGATGTGGATCCTCGGTTGATATTTATGCATGGAATTCAGGATAATCTGGAAAAAAAGTGGAGCTAAAACATGACCATTTACACAAAACACATTATATTATTCAACTGATTCACAGTAGGGTCTTACTCTTTTTCCTATACGGATGGACTTTTCGACTTTTGATTCGTATAAAATGTTACCATTAATCTGTCAATGTGCAACAGAGCAACGCAAAAAATCACGCGAGGATTTGAATGGTTTTTTCTGCTCCCAGCTGCCATATGTGAACACTTTTACTTTGTCATACTTTCCTTCGGACCTCCTCCGTCCATCTTTGAGTTGAGAAACCGACGCTGTTGCGGGTGAACTTGAGGCCTCTCAAAACCTTCTGCGTCCAGTGCTGCTGATTCTCAAACGCAACGCGCAGAAAAACTTACAACAGACTCGTAACAACATCTGTTTACAAGCCAGAAGTTTAACATCAGTACTTTTGTCAAAAGTATGGGAAAAAAAGGAGAATATTTCTAAAATTACTTTTGGTCCAAGTTCTTGTTTTAGAGAAACACTCTAAGTAGCTCTTTGAGCTGTCCAGACTTGCAGGTAAAATGTGTGTGCATAATGAACTCCAATGTTTGCATTGTAGTTTATGCATATTCTATATTTTCAACTTTTATCCGTTTCCCCTCCATCCCTTCATTCTCCAAACAACTGCAGCAGTTCTCCTTTGATCAGTGACATTGGTCCACTCCCACTGAGCTGCTCTTGGCTCAACAAAACAGGCAGCACTTGGTCACATGGCTTCCCCTGCCTGCTGTAAACTTTAAACATTGCTCTCAGCAGAGAGTATTGCTTTTGCTCTAGGCCTACAAAATGATTTAGTGTTCAAGGTGAAACATACATTTTTTTAATATCTGTGATGTCAAAATGATATAACTTAAGGTTTTCTGCAACATCTAGCATAGCCACGCACACTATACTTGTTTTTGACATGAAATGCAAACACATGGTTTTGTCGAAAAACTATGTGTGCGACATACAAGAATATATTTGGAAATCTGTATGGACATTAGACAAAGCTTTTTTCCTAGCATGCTTGTGGTGGGACCACCCACTATGAGTACAGCATTCGTCTGCTCATTCTGTTGCTCCATTTCTCCATTTGGCCCAGCACTGTATGATAGTTTTAAATGATAGTGAGCGATCACTGAGGGCCCTGAATGCTGCCCCACTCTTTCATGTTCCCGACATCACAGGGATTCTGAAGCCCTGCAGATTAACAGCCTTTGTATACCTCTGTCCATCACTCATCACACACTGACATTAAATATAAACCATTTGAAGCACAGTTATCTAAACTACGCCATTTTGACTTAAATATTTCTAGATGGCTACAAGTATGTGTACGCCTGTTGAGCACTTGATTAATGGTGCTCAAAAAATAGTCAAAACTAAAGCTTTGTTTGCTTGGATCTAAAAATGTTTTTAACTTGAAAAGCCAAACTGTGTTCCTTTCCTCACAAATTAACCATCGTCCTTTACCACGAGCACACTTGGTACAGTACGTTGTCCGTGTGGGAATTATTGCAAGTTTCCTTTGGACATCTTTGTCTCATGATTTGGGCTAATTAAGACAGAGTTCTGAACTATTGGCTCATTTGATGTATTTCCTAACAGGTTCCATCTTATAGCATTGCATGTTCAGCTCTGTGTCTAAGACTATTAATAATAAATAGGTCTGAAATTCTTTCAAGCACCTGGAACAACAAGTCGATGGGTTGTTATTTTGGTCGAGAAGCCGTACTTCATTTATAAATCCCAGGGTGCTCTTTCAGCTCAAAAGGGGGCATGCCAAGAACCACTGCAACCGATCAAAAATGCATACTGGCTAGAAATTTACAACACGGCTCACATTCCAACTGAGCTCTGATTTCATTCTACCAGCTGAGGTTTGGCAGGACAACAAACCTAATCAACTTAAACCATGTGACCAGAACTAAAGAGTGACAGAACATATGTTATGTGCTTGCAGTCACAGTTTTAAAACATAAGCATGCATATGAAGCACACTCTCGTAGCGAAACGTGACTGTCCTGGCATATACTGTAGTATGCTCAGATAGAGACACGGTGCTTAGGTTTCTACATTCACATATCTGAGAAACTCTGAACATCAGTCTAATCTATTACAGTTGTTAGCTGCTCGGGCTGACCTTTCTTAGACAGAGACTTCTTTATATTAGCTGACAGATTGTGCATAATACAGTTGCCTGAAGAATACAATTACTTTGAACCCACACCAGTTTAAATTTATAATCTGACTTTAGTATGTCCACATCTAAGGCTCTGGACTGTTGTTTTTGTTGACACGATTATCATTACTGGATTTAAGATGTGTTTGGGTTATTACACAGTTCTGGCGTTTGTCAGTAGCACCTCTTTAGAGGTCTATTATTTCTGATCTAGTGTTTTGATGCACAAAGCAATTCACCCACAATTCTACCTGATGTGTGAAACTTTCTCTTTTCATGACCTGAGGACCAGTGGTGAATATTAGAATCATTTTCTGTGTCATTTAGTGCTGATTTCAAATCACTATGATCCAGCATGTGATGATTTTGTACAAAATACTGTACATTTGCCAACTCAAGCACAAAATTTCGAACCAAATAAGCAAATTCGTAAGACAATACTCACATGTCCGAAAGGATCTAGGTGGTTGTTTGTCAGTTTAAGCTTCTGGAATGACACAAGTTGCCGCATCCAGTGTGCACCGGTGGCCGGTGAGTCTGGGTGGACATACAGTCTTCCCGGCATCGCAGGTTCCGCTTTTCCTGTCACAGACCTGAGCCAAAGTACAAAACACAATGTTTTAAACAAATTTAGTTTTTTTGTTTAAACATACTATTCCATTTTTGTACCTACACTTCAAGATACTCCCCTTCAAAACTGTACTCCATTTGTTATATAGTATAATATTTTAATTGTTTTAATGTCTGCGCTCTCATGTTTCATTAACTTTGAACGTTAATGTAAAAGGTTTGGCTGTCTATCAATTTGTTTATTGATTTATGTATTTATTATTACAAGGATATGTTCATTAAAAAAAATAAAAATACTTTGCTCCCTTTCTGTCTTGAAATCGAAACTTGTCAAAATGTGTCTCAGCCTAATACCTCACATTTACTATGCTTCACTGCATTGTGTATTGCGCATAATGTCTTTCAAAGACCCGTTTATTTTGTTAGTGACTAAAGTGATGGTTGATCAAGAGGGTCATTAGTTCCAGAGCGTGCACTGAACGGGTAATTATCAGTGATACTGGCTTGTGGACATCCTCCCTCAACAAACCTTCAATTTAAAACCGCTGACCCTGAAAAGGGAGTATAAAACCAGGAGCAAAATTTGCTACAAAACAGTGTCCTCTGTGATGTTGTTTGAAGCAGACAGTAATGTATGTGAAACATTTTAAGGGTTATTTTTCGTGAACCTGTAGTGTCATCTTAAAAAAAAAAAAAAAAAAAAAAAAAGACATTTCACTAATAGTGTAGGGTAGTGACACAGCCAAGAGACCCACTCTCTTTCAGTCAATACCAGGAATTGAACAAAGTTTCAAGGCAGGTTGTGCTTTTTTAATTTGAATAATATCCACCACAAAATAGCCATTTGTTTCTGGTGTATGTGGTATACTGAAAAAATTCTAACCTGAAAATGTGCTTCATGTGGTAACATCTGAATGAACTGCTATGATTCAATCAAAGATATTATTCAACATGTCTGAATCAACCTGACTACATTATATTACACCAGCAGAGAAATATCACCTTTAAGTAACAATTGCAGGTTACCTTTTTTTTTTTTTTTTTTTTTTACAGTTTAGGATTTTTAGGTTAGATGTTTTTCAGCAATGTTGGAATTGTTTTTAACTGAAATATAAAAACACATTTGTGGATCATTTCTGGAATATTTGAATGATTACTACTTCTTTCCTGCCCTCTTTCCATAGTCTGTTCCCTCTGTGTCATAGTGTACTCCACCGATTCTTCAGAGATGAATAATGAGAATGAATGGGTCAAATTTAATTATGTAACCAAAAGAAAAATGTGTGACACTAGCTTTACAATTTGATAGGTTGTGTCAGTAAATTTTGAGAAGCTTCTTTAGGTTTTGTGTTGTACTAGAGGGTAGTTAAGCAGTATTTTCCTTTATGGATCAGACGGCCGAATGGAGCAGAGAAGAAAGTCAAACCAATACTGGAAACTTTAAACATTCCGTTTAAATGAGGCCCTAACTTCGAGAATATTTCAAGAACCCTCTAGGGCAGTGAAAAATCTTCCAGAAACTATTTAATTATATCGCAAAATAAATAATAACCCGCATTAATAACTTTCACTATTAAAGACATTGTCGTCTCACAAACCATTTATTATCGGCGAATTTATAGCGGTGGTCGTCCGCTGGCACTACATCCATCAGTAGAATGTATTTGGTTTTTGGGTTCAACCCGGTGACCTTCACTTTGAAGCTTGGGAACATCCGCCTGTAGATGAAAGATGGGGAAATATTACAGCATCAACTGACGCATACGGTGTGTTAAAGCACACATGATAAAAAACAAAAACAAAAAAACAACAACAACTTTAGTGTGATATTGATATTTCTCACTGGAGAAAACAACGATTTGTAAACCTACATTGAACGATTAATGCAAGCGTTCATTATTCAATTCGTCAAACGGATACGATATTGAGTTGTAGCCTACCTCACGACTGCTAAAAAAAAACAGGATTAATTTGAAGGTCATTCGATTTGATTTATCTTATCAATATCTGAAGTACTTAAGATATAAAAGCATGAATATTTAAAGCCAAGAAGCAACAAGATTTATATAATAAATAAAATAAAATCAACAAACCCATATAAGACAATGAAGTGTTTTTTTTTTTTTTTTTTTTTTTTCGTGTCACAACAAACGTGTTGTATATATACTGTATATATCCTTTAAAAATTTAGGCTACCACATGTGTTGCGCTACTGAGAAAACAAATCACTTCATTGTCAATCTCAGTCGACAGCATTTGTGGCATAATGTTGATTACCACAAAAAAATTATTTTCGACTCGTCCCTCCTTTTCTTTAAAAAAGCACAATTGTGTGTTCCAGTGAGACACTTCCAATGGAAGTCAATGGGGTCAATAATCTGTAAACATTCAAATACTCACTGTTTCAAAAGTATAGACACAAGACATAAACAATATGTGTGTTAACATGATTGTACTGTCATAAAATCTCTTACTAACCGCATCTGTGGAAAGTTGTAGACAATTTTATAACTTAACTTATAATTCTATAAAGGTTACACCGTAAACCCTAAAAACCTAAAACGACCGTAACAACGACGATTTAAACAACTTTATGATAACTGATTAATTCAATATGCTTCACATTTCTGCCTTTAAACTCTCAAAAAACTGGCCCCACTGACTTCCATTGTAAGTGTCTCACTGTAACATCGATTTTTAATTCTTTTTTTGTTTTCATTTTTATTTATTTTTTAAAGGAGAAACGACTCAAAATTATATGTTGTGGTATTCAACATTATGTCACAAATTCTGTCGACTGAGCTTAACTTATATTGAACCGGAATATTCCTTGAATGTTTTTACTTTTCCCCACGAAACTCACGTATAAATGCACAAAAGAGCAGAACAGGCAGCTGTTCAGTAAAAGTTGTGGCGACCGTATCAAGTGTTTATAACTCCAGATCTATGAGGTACCGAAGGGGTAAGTAAAATGTAATAAAATGAAGAGGAAATTAAATGAGTACAGAAGCCACGTTGTTTAGCAGTGTAAGAAAAGAATAGACGGCACGTTTCTTGAAAGCTGCCGCGATGTGTCAATGTCACATTTATTTATAGAGCACTATTAAAAACAACAACAGCTGACCAATGTGCTGTACATAATATCATACAAATATCATAGAACAAAATATAGCACATGATGTACATAATATAGTACACGATGATGGACTGTTATACATGTAAACAGCAGACAGCAGAAAACATCATTGGTTAAAATAGATCTGTTTTGAGCTTTGATTTAAACTCGTATACAGTTGTGGCTGTTCTAATAAAAACAGGCAGGCTTTTCCAAAGCTACAGCAAACGCACGGTCACCTCTTAGTTTTAGTCTAGTCCTCGGGACTGTTAATGACCTCTGGTTTGAGGACCTCAGAGATCTCACTGAGTGATGCTCAGACAGGAGATCAGTGAGGTAAGACGGTGCTAGACCATTTAAGGATTTATAAACGAGGAGTAGGACTTTGAAATCAATTCTGTAGCGAACTGGAAGCCAGTGTAACGAGACTAAAGCAGGGGTGATATGTTCACGTTTCCTGACACCAGCCAGAAGCCTAGCAGCGGCATTCTGTACAGTTTGCATCCGGGAAAGAGATGACTGACTAATATCCATAAACAATGCATTGCAATAGTCAAGCCGTGAAGTAATAAAAGCATCAAAATTCTTACAAGAAAGAAAGGGATGGCCAATGCTCGTAAATGAAAAAAAAAAAAAAAAAAAAAGAGTTGACTTGTTTGTCAAACTTAAGAGCATTATCAAAGAACACACTCAAATTTTCACGCACGATTTAACATGCGGAGACAGAGAGCCGAAATTAAGATCAGAGGTTCTAAGGGCTTCACTGGGCCCAAACACAATGATCTCAGTCTTGCTTTCATTCAAGTTTAAAAAATGTAAAGACATCCAAGCCTTTAAATCAGAGAGGCAGGCCAGAAGCGAGTCAATACAATTCTTGTTCATTTCAAAGGCAGATAGATTTGGGTGTCATCTGTGTAGCAGTGAAAAGAGATATCGTTTCTCTTAAAATTAGAACCTAAAGGAAGCATATAGAGAGAAAATAAAATAGGACCATTATAACTATTAAATGTTAAGGACTGCGAGACAATTTGTTAACATGAACTCGAACTCACTGAACATCAATATCGTTAAATATCTACTTAATTCCACGTAATGAATAAATGATTCCTCAATCTTCACCTGAACTCTCACACTGATTATAATGTCAGACAACAGCACCATCGCAATGACTTCATGCACACTTATTGCATTTCTTTGCTGCTCCCACAAAACACCATCTGATTCCCTCTACTGTTTTTAAACAAGCTACAATTTGACACTTTCGTAATGAAACAGACCTACACTCCTTCTGTAACACGCGGTTCTGTGTTAGTAAATGAACATAAAAAAAAATGATTGGCGTTATAAATATACAAATTTAGCGTTAGATAATTCAGGTTTGGATCTCACCAGTCAACAAACTGCAATGAAACATAAGTGGAAAACATCTACACTGGAACAGTGAACAGTGTCCAAGAGTGAATGTGTGGGCCTAGTCCACTATCATCTCAATATGTATTAAACCGTTGCTAATTCAACTACGGGAATTTACATTAGCCTGCTAGCACTACAAAATATTTCAAATCCCATTTTTTTTTTTTTTTTTTTTTTTTTTTTTACAAATAAAACATTTAAATACTAAAAAAGGAGTAAAACAAACGCCGCAGTGAATCACTGTCAGCTGATTTATGTCCCCAGTAATCAACATGAGCGATAGACTACTGCTAAAACTTCTAAATAAATAAATAGAATTAAGAATTTAATGATTAAACATTTATGTACGTTTCATGTCAACGTGAAGAATGTATATTTAATGCATAAGTATAACAACGAAGATTTGCTTCAGTGCATTACGTGCACGCACTGAAAACTACATGCGATGGAAGTCCAAAACTTGTAAACATTTGTGTCTTACCTCCCTGCTTTGGTGATGATCATTTCAGTCCCCACTTCATGAAACTTTGTCCATAACTCTCGCTCGTGCAAGTATACTTTGATCCCTTCCATTCCCTTTGAAAACACATACGTTACGTTAATTTCCCATGTATGTAAGATGCATCTCTTTAAATTGAATATAACGACAGCAGGTACAGCTAAATGTCTAAAACATAAATATTCGTAAGACTAATAGATCATCTCAAGTAGAGAAGAAAACAACAACAACAACAACAACAACAACAACAACAACAAAACATTTACGTTTTTTCAGCTTTAAGTGGTTAAATAATGCTGGCCAATAGTAAATGGTTCAGGCTCTTTTGGATTAAAAATTGTCATGATAGGCCTATAGGAAAGGGGGGACGTTTCAGAAATATTATCCCGACATGCAGGTCTATACAGGAAGTATAGTTCCATGCAGGTCTTTTAGTTCCAGTATTTGTTATTGTTTTTTTCGTGTTAATGTATCGTATTACGCATATCGCTTTTTTATATATGATGCATTCTCTCTGATACCTTCAGTGTATGTAACTTTCATTGTTTGCCTTGGCAGCCCTCTGTACAGCAGTAAATAAAGAAATGAATGCACAGCTTTATGAATTTTGTTGAAACAATTGTGGCTCAGACCTGCCATCATTACATCTCTCTCTCTCTCTCTCTCTCTCTCTCTCTCTCTCTCTCACACACACACACACACACAGTTGTTACCTGTTGAATGTAGGTAGTCTGTGATGACGGAGATTTGCTGGAGGCTCCATTCTGTTTTTCTGATTTACCGTCGCTTTGTAAATCTTTTGCATCCGTGTCACTTGGAGAGTTTTGGAGGCGAAAGGCGTCTTCGCTGTCCGCCATGTCAGATGGGCCTGTGAACTACTTTAACGGTGAGGCCTAAATGACAGAAACATTTCATCATCACCTTCTTTTAAAACATGATACACATGTGTGACTTGCTTCAGCCTATTTCTACACCACGTTTACACCGCTTTAATAAGCATTTGTTAAGCCACTGATGACAATAATTCTGATGACAAAAACATTCTAACTGTGCTCGCGAATCGCCGTTTTCAGATCACTTTTAAAGAGCAAAAGACTCAAGATTATACATACAAAAAATGTCAAAATAGCCACTTACTAAATCAGTCACTAAATAGGTCCTATATTATTCACTAAAACACTTCTCTGGGCCAGAAAAACAAATGCAATACTTGTGTATTATTTGGAGAAATGTCTTCTCACATAAACGATGAACAATGTTAATGCAACTTTATTTAAACATCACACACACACACACACACACACACACACACACACACACACACACACACACACACACACCATTTACATACACAAAATGTATACACATAGGCCTCTAGCTGTATAAGCAATATTATTCTCAATTCTAATTGTTGCTTATTATTATTGTTGTTATTATAATTATTATTGTTGTTTTTCTTGACAGACGAATTTTAATCCTTAAAAGAGGATAAAGTCCTTGCATGGGCCTCTGTTGTAACTTTCTTTAGAGATTAGAAAAACTCAGTCACAACTGTTCGATACATAGTACTATCTCTCAATCTACAATGACTGTATCGAGCTATAGAATATATGCATTACTAATGCCCTTCAGAAATCAGAAGAGCTTTACTGTATCTTCACATGTGTATGTCGATGCGTCTCTAACGATAGCCTAAATGCACCAGAGGAACAATTCAATGAATCACAATCAAATGAAGGCAAAGAAACTGACACTGGACAATACCTTTAATTCTGAGGCAGGACAGGGAGTTTGACCAGTCCGTGAACGCGTCCAGGTGACCCTGTCTTTTCCAAATATTGGCGGTTTGATAGCGAATTTCCCTTTTAATGTGAATTATATTCCAAGCATGTATCTCTCGGTATGAGGCACGGTGAACCCATGGACTTCCTCTGTGTCCTCGGTGAGGCAGAACTCTTCATCAACACCAGGCGTCCGTGAAATATGGCGATTAAAAACGAGAATCTTTCTTCTTGTGCTAGTGATGAACTCGCGCTAATGGCAGTTCACATGTCTTCAGAGTCCAGCCGCCGTTATTCTTCCTTTACTAGTCTATTCAACCTCCTCCTACTCCTCCTCTCTCTCTCTCTCTCTCTCTCTCTCTCTCTCTCTCTCTCTCTCTCTCTCTCTCTCTCTCTCTCTCTCTCTCTCTTGTCTCAGTTACGCTGGAAAACGGAAGCGATGAGACGAACCACGTCGGTAGTTTGGGCCGTTTGCTGTGTGGACACGCAGTGCACTTGACGTTATCGGTCCACCCACAGTATAACTGCCCCCCAGATCCCCCACCTCCCCTCATAAAATCTGCATTCTTCACAGGAGACATTTTAAACGCGCATCGAAAAGAAGCGCCGGACTCGTCATGTTACGTCATATAAAACTGATATCAAATATCGAAAACTATACCCAATGTGTGTAGGCCTATTTTATTGCAGCTTTGCACCGTTTCCCCCAGATCAAATTATTTAATTAATCATTAATTATTAAAATGATAAATACTGAAGAATCTTTATATATAGAACATTGAGACACATTTATGAATACAAAGAGTCAAACCTACACAGGACATAAGCCTGCGCATACATACAAATGACAAATGAATTCACATGTAATTAATTACATTATGCTTCAATAGTTCATGGTGTTTTTGGTTATTTGGCTTGTATTATGTGGTGGATTCTGTAAGTCTTCAGAAACTATGAAACATATCCGATTGAGCTGTTTTTATGTTGTGGGGTTTTGTTATTATTTCTTCAGAATGGCAGATTTCAGCGCTCAAAATGTAGTTATTACAGGGTTCAACAAGCGAATTAAAGAGGTAAAAATCACCTTGAAGATAGCTTACATAAAATAAAGTGATGTTCTTCATCTCAGTTTCAAGCCAAACAGAGGTCTCCTGAAGTGTGTAGAGGAACACGACTAACAAGTAAATGAAAATAGGGCACTTAAATAATGTTGTGTGTTACATGGGCAAACCAGTTAACTCTTCTAACCTTGTTGCCACCGATATAGAATATTCCGTTTCATCTGCATTACGCATCGCAATCTAATAAAAACGTTTGACACCAGGCCGTCGAGTCAGTTGTTTTGCCACAAGACACGGAAACTCCAACTGAAGAAACCTCCTTTAAACCAACAACTAAATATAGCACCTGATAACCCAGGGCTTCAAAGATAACAGCGTGCCCACCAGTGTGTTAAAATCACAATTCCACAAATGAATAATTATGTGACCTATATTATATGGACTGGTAATGAGTAATAACGGTGCAATAACAGCCTTCCGAAATAACAAGTTGGCAGTGTATTAATGTAATTGTAATTTAGGGTATTATTCCTGATTAAAATACCAAATAATAGTAAACAGTTATTGTATCCACAAAGAAACGCAAGAATCCAATTTCTTGGAAATGCTGTAAAAAGAGATGACGCTAGACTGATGCTAAACGCGTATTCCTGACCTAAATAATAATGCTCGTCGAATACAGTACTGATATGCATATAACCACAAGAAGGTGCTTGTTGAAAATCAACCGTTTAGCGAAAGCTCTTGGCATATGTCCCTCATGTGCAAGCAGTGTACACGACCTGTGCTTTCAGGAAGACAAAATGACATTGACTTTTCCCTTTTGGTGTCATATTGAAGTGTTTGAGTCAATACAGAGTTACATCACTGTCATAATAATTTATGAAACAATTTGAATTCTTGTGTTGATACTTATGTGGACAGCATGATAAAATCGACCTTTATTAATTACGAAACACTTCTTAAATGTTATCTCTTTCAATTTGTCAATCTGAACATTCCTACAGTAGACAGGACATAAGTGAAATCAAGTAACTTTTGCGTCAATAATTATTAAAAACAATAATTTAATAGTTTAGGATTTTCCAGCTGGTTTTGGATTTAAACTCCATTAACATTGTCATGAATCCATCCGTGCTGGCAGTACTTGCTTTGCACAAAACTATGATAATTTGCCAATATGAGAATGTACTAAAATAGTCTTGACTACTTGTGTGGAAAGATACAACTCAGTCAATTTATATAATTCGCAAATTAAGAAATTCAGGTGGTACACAAATGTAATTGTGTCGTTGTTGTTTTACAGCTTTTACATTTTACTCGTTTACCCTTTTTACAAACAAGGTTGTTTGTATGTCAGGATAAAGAAGCCCTCCGTGTCTTTTAAAGAAGATGGTAAATGTACACGATATTATCTGAACAGTTCGAAAAGTCTTCATCATGACCTTTAGGACTTAACTTTAAAACTTAACATTTCAATAAAAAACGAAAATGAATCTCCACAATTATTACTATTATTATTTATTTGACTATGAGTTTCTATCGCGTTGACTGTACCGTGAACCACCGTAATGTAATCCACATTATCCAGATACAAGTAGTCTATAATTTATTATTATTTTATTTTTGTATTTATTTTTTTGTAGACTCCGCGCTCTTAACTATAGATTGCATTCGTGCGCGGTCAAACATGTACCTTATTTTCAACTTCATTGATATCACAAAATAATATGCAAAAGTTATGTTAAACGACATAAACTTTGTTCAGAAACACGAAACTCATCGAATTACCTTTCTTTAATGTATACCATATATTTTATTTAATTGAGCAACATAGGATAAATAAATGAAGAAACTATAGTTGCCCGTCTCATCTTCAAAGGGAGAGAGGGATCAAAGTTACACGCTCCTTCAATTCAGATACGAATAATTGTTGGTGAAACAAAACACCAATCAAAAAGAAACATGTTTCATACACATATAGGCCTACTGCGCAGATGATCCTGGTGGAGTTTATGTCCTCTCTTCAACTTTCTAATGCAGTTTTCTGTGTGTGTATTTATAAAAACAAAAGGTATGAAAACAAATACTTCTAGGAAAAATAGAATACACCGACGAAACGAGCGTAAATAGTTTGGTGGTTTGCTTGAGCATCAGAATAAAATCGATTAATGAAATATGACAATTGTAGAGATTCGATCAAAATCAACAAACTAATCTAAGACTATCGTTACGATGCGCTCTATGAATAAACTGTTTTAATACAATCGACAATAAAGAAATTAATTTAATTGGGAAAAATGAGTAGAACACTCTTATTCGTTTTTGTTACAAAGAGTTCCGTGAGACTGTGTTGTCCATTCAATCGTCAATCTACATTACTTAAATAATCTACTTTAGGCCTGTTGGTTCACTGAACACTAGAAGAGTAGCCTAGTGAAGACCTGATAAACAGGCTGAAGCAGCTGCTATCAGCACAAACTGTGTGTATTTATCTGTCTGCATATGTGAACTTTCTTTCACCATACCACAAAGGCTGAAAATGTGAGAAAACACACCTTTATATAATTTTAGACGCTTCATCATGCACACACACACACACACACACACACGAAAATACTTTTTAGAATTTTAATTAAGACAGTACTCCAGAATACTCTTTGTTATGCAGGAACAAAACTTGTTCTAGCTCAGAAAAAAAGAAACTGTGATAGCCAGTTTGCTATTTGATCTAGCTTGTTCATACACTTGTGTGGATAAGTTTGTGGGTGTAAAGAGTCTGATCTAGACAGGAAAACATAGCAGATCTGGACAGATGTTCTAGAAAAGGTTAATTAAATCAAAGGAGTTCTTTAATTATCCCAAAAGAGTGGAGAGACAGATGTGCAGAACTGGGATTCTAACGTCATGTATCTTGCCATTGTGCTGCCCTTATGTTAATACGAAAAACCTTCACACATGTAAGACAATATATTTACATGTATTGGCTACAAGCAAAACACAGGTGGCTAGAGTTACAAATAATTATAAGAGACCTTCGAAGTGCCTCCTCTTGGCAGAGACCATTTTTTGGACATCAGGAAAGATGTGAACTGTTCTGCTGTGTTTTACAATGTGTCCTTGGCAGATGCTTTAGCACAAGGAGAGTGAGTATCTACAGTATGTTTAGTGTCAAGAATCAGCATCCCCCTAAAGAGTTTCACCGCATTTATTCTGAAATGGATACACTGCCCCAGCTTACAACCAAAACACAAGTTGTGTTGGTTTGTTGTTTAGCACCAGAAGTTAAATCTGCGGCCTTTGACTTTGACATGGCCACACATGTCAGCATGCTGGGTCAGCCCACCCTCCTGTGGCTGGATGCTGGTTTCTCTATAGGGCGATAAGATAGCCGATTCCTCTCCGCAGCTCAGAGCTCAGCAGAGTCGTCCCCCAACACCTCTCACCTCACTCACAACTCCACAGCCTGCTGGGGCCCTGAGCGCTGGGCTTGAGCTGACACATTTCTGCTAACAATCACATCACACACTGGACCCACAATCCGCCTTTCTGGTCCCCTTGGCTTTTTTTTCCATTCACTTCCGCAAGAGCCTCCAACCCAAGGATCAAGCTCCGCCACCCCCCACAGCACATATGTGTTCAGAGGTCACAGTCATTAAAAACAGTTCATGCTGTTTGCTATTACATTCTTCTTATAAAAACTTAAAGGATGATTTCACTCTTTTTAGTATATCATGCTGGACATCTTCAGAATGTAATGTAAACATGTGGGACAAAGAATAAGATGAATGTTCTCTGATGCCATGATGGGGCCAACTGTTACAGTTCCAGAAAGGTTGATTTCCAGTTACCTGCAACTTTGTAATAACATATCAATAGGCAATATCACACAAATACTACCCAATAAGATTCGGGATAAACATTTTCCCCACAACTTTCCTGCTTTTTTTTTTTTTTATCAAAACTGATCACATTCTTAGAATGTGGGTTTCACAATTTCTTTCAGTTCAGAATCACACTGAATATAATACAGTTGTGGTTGAAGTTTGCAGAATGTGTTTGGAAAAAAGATGAAAATGTGTCAGGAATATTGTTTTTATATTTCGTGCTAAGGCTTTGCCTTGTAGCTCATAGGCAGTTATCCATTCATGTATTCTGTGAACTTTATTCGTTCATTACCATCAGACATGTTTGTAGGCTGTATTATGCTGCCCTCTATTGGCTCGTGTAGAGTATTGAGGCTTGTCACAAGCCAACCATCATGAACATCCAAATCATACTAAAGAAAACAAAAAACATAAAACAAAATGTGCCTGATGATTAAAAAATATATCAACAGCAATAATACCAAATCAAACAACTATAAAATACTTAACACTAAATTCTTTTTCAAATAACTCTTCAAATTCGTAGCCACTAGTTTTGTTCATTGATCTACTGGGCCCCTTTACCACTGAATGTCATTTAAATTCAGCAGTATCATGACATCGGGCTGGAATTAACGTTTTAAAAGTAACATAAATATCATCAGTAATAACCACAATTTAAATAGCTACCCATATAGATATAGTCAGGAAAGCATCATATAATGGGCGACATGTTTGCAGCAGACTTTATTTATTACAGGTAGAGCTGCTCTACGGAACTTTTGGATACCTAGCGACATCTGTGGTTGAACTCGAAAATGGCAAGCAATTTGCGGAGGAATATTTGACGTCTCTTCTGCGCGGATGAATCTCATAAGGAGTCACAACGTGCTATTTTCACGCTGATATTATGTCATTGTTTAAACATTTATTTGGGAGATGGGTGGCGTGGGGAACAAAACTCGTAATACTAAAATATACAAACATTTTGCAATAATAAAAATAATCTCACACAGGGGACTACTGCTTACCTCAGTTCTTCTAGTTTTATTCAGATGGAATAATTCTTAAAGTGTATAGCCCCTACACCATGGCCCTTCTCTTCGGTTCACTTGTTTCCCAGCAAGATGTGCTGACTTACATTTATATTGTGGTTCTTGGCAAATAACATTAACATATACTTTTACATATAGTTAAAAGTATAGTTCAGCCAAAAATGAAAATTACTTCATGATTACACATATGTTGTTCCAAGCCCATATGAATTTCTCTCTTCTATGGAACACAAAAGGAGATGTTAGGCTGAATAATTGAAAGGTGACTGAGACTAACAGTTTGCCTAGCATCTCCTTTTGAGTTCCACGGACGAAATAAAGCCACATGGGTTTGCAAAAACATGAAGGTAAGTAAGTGATGATAGCATTTTCATTTTGGGGTCAACTATCCCTTTAAAAGTTCAGTAGCATCCCATAAATAAAATGCATGTGTATAATAAAGATCGATAATAAGATTAGATTTTGGATACTGTGCATGTTATTAATATTATAGTATAGTATATTATGTAAATCGGTAAACAGGCCTACTTTTTAAAATGACTGATTCACAAGGCAGAGAAAATACCTGTTTTGGTCAGATGGAGGTGTATCAGGTGTTTAACAGGATGAAGTAGTCTACGTATATGAGCGAGCAGCACGATCCAGGCAAAGCTAGGTCGCTCCGATGTCGCGTGCTTGCATTGTAGACAGCTCCGTTGATTATAAACAGGAGCGATTGGATTTTTACTAAAATGGCTATAGCGCCCGAACGAAATGAGATATTTTCACCAAACTCAGTACACGTGTATGAGCTCAATCTGAGGTCACAGTAAAAAAAAAAAAAAAAACGCTTGGTGGCGCTATAACATGAAAAAAACATGAAAACAAAACAAAACATAAACTATATATAATCGCAGCTTAGTAAGATATGTAAACAATTTAACCACTTAAAATTTTTATTTTTATTTTTACATTTGTATCATTAGATATTTGAGTAAGTTAAAACCCAATACTTACGTTTAAAAGTGTAATTCGGCAATTTCTCTCAAAAAAATCTTGTCGTCACTGGCGCGCAATGGATTCTGGGGTAGGCAAGGCCGCGAAGGATCCATCTGTTGTGTCCTTCATTTCACAGGAAACGAAGGACGCATTTGGAGGCTGCATTTGAAGGAGCTTTCGAATTGGAACGGCCTTTGTCACGCAACAGTGACACAATCGGCCTTCGAATGCGACCTTTGAAGGATGCAGCCTCTGAATTGGGACGCAGCTATAATTCATATCATTTGTTAGATCTCCTCATACTGAACAACTTTGCCTCAAGAACCACTACTGTCAATCAAATCGTTCATTAAATATTCATGATTATGTAAAAAACCTACTTTTGTGAACTAGTCCTAGGTTTATCGCTCAACCTCAATAAAACCAATGCAGTACAATTCTCTGGACTCTCTAGGTCACTCTTTGGGTAGCTATAACAGTGTCATTTAGAAAATGGGCATGGTCAAGTGTACAAAAAGCCCATAATTCCTAAACAAAAACTCAGAACTTCACGAAATTAGGTGAGCACATACGACATATGATTCTAAACAAGCATGCAGACATTTATGGAGATCAGACCATAGGTGGCGCTATGAGCTTTAAAAAGCTTTAAAAACCATGTATTTCCTTAGTAAATTGCCTGTATTTGCTGTAAGTGGTCTATTCCATCTATGATCTAGGTGGATACATGCTTGCTAAATAAAACATAATACCTTTTTACGCATGTGCTTAAAGGCCTTAAACCGCCTGAACCCCGTTAATTGCTGCTTGCAGCTATATTTATTATTATTCTTCTGCCTTAAAACTGATTGTGCAGACCAAACCGTAAGTCATAGAGAACTGAAACTTAGATGGTATGTAGTACTCCCCCAGTTTACAACAGCGAAAATTTCCGGCCCGATCGGCCAGATGGTGGCGCTATAACAAAGGAAAACGCATTTTGGGCCAGAACTCCTGAACCGTTTGTCGTATTATCAAGTGTTTTATATCATTGGAATCCTTGCCCCATCGGAACCAAACCAGTGCAGAAAGATTCAGCAGAGTCCCATTATGAAAAGTTATTAAAAAAAAAATAGAACTTTTTATTAATCTTCGCAACGGTATGCTAAAACGTAAGTAGCGCGTGGCGAGTTTTGCTTAAACAGTTATAACTCTTGAACAGAATGAGATATTCTCACCCAATTCGGTACAGTTATGTATAGAGTCATTCTGAGGACACATGAAAAAAATTATGTGGCTCTGCCTCTTGGTGGTGCTATAATAATTAAAAAATATTAAAACAGCTGTAACTATGGAACCGTTGGTCAAGTTGAAATTTTGCATGCAGTGTCTTTGTCCAAGCTACTATCATTGGTCGCCATCGACCAATCAAATTTAAGCAGCTATTACACAGGGTTAACATAGGCCAATCAGAATGAAACTCGGTGAACCTATTTGACTCTTGGCCTAAGAGGTCTGTGCAAAGTAAAAAATAAAAAAAAAGAATAAAAAAAAAATCGGCCACTGGGTGGCGTTTTCATGATTTTTGTGCATTTTAACGGTTGGATATAATACAGTGTTTTTAAAAAACACAAGTAATTCATATCATATGATAGCGCTTCTCGTTCTGAACAACTTTGCCCCAAGAATCATAAGTGTCAATCAAATCGTTCATTAAATATTTTAGTTTATTTGAAAAACCTACTTGTGCAAACTAGTCATAGGTTTTAAGATTGTTTGGAGTCCCTACATCAATAATTATCATAAACATGTTAAGTTTTATGTTTTGCATAGCTATAATAACCAGTGAAATCTTGTGGGCAGAGCCAAAAACACGTAAAAGGTGATAACTCCTGAACTTGACCAAACTTGAGACAAATTTGTAGGGCATCAGAGTGAAGATCTGTAATGAATTTGGCTGGGATTTGCCACTTGGGGGCGCTATAATAATAATGACAAATTTTCAAATGGCTCTACATATGGAACCGTTAGTCCAAATGACTTGAAATTTTGCATGCAGTGTCTTTGTCCAAGGTCCCAAAAGATATTTGAATAAATCTTCATATCTTGAAAAACATGGCTGCCATTGACCTATCAACTTTCAGCAGCTATTGTGGAATATTGAAGTCTTTTTCCCTCTTTGCAAGAAAACTCTCAAAGTCAAGGAGTTCCAGATGTCAAAGGTTAGGCTTTATTGAGCAAAACAACAAAACAGAGATGCCAGCTGATCATCTGAATATCCCATCCCAAACTCTCTTTTTTTTATACATTTCTGTTATCATCTTTAAGCCAATAAACATACATTTATGTTATCTTAGCCAATAAGCATGCATCCCCTTATCTGTTTGCCACAATTCATTTTTCAGATCTTCTGGCTACTTTTTAATAGTGGAATCCTGGCAACTAGTCTATTTTTAAAAAAGAACATTTAATCCCATTTATCAAGAAAGTGTACATTTCATGTAAACAGAATAGAGCAGTTTGACTAATGATTGTACAATCCAGTGCTTGAGGAATGCTTTCTCCACTGTGTACCATTCTGTGTAACATTGCTGAGGTGAGATGAAATAGCATATGTGCAACCTTCAAGGTTTCTCATAGCATAGTCATGTAGGCCATGCAAGCTACTCTACAAATATATTTTATATGTTTAATAAAAATATACTGTTTAATAAAAATATACTATATACAACCCACTTTGGGACTTCTCCAAGTCCCACCTCTATCACCCTTACCCAGAGTGCAACTCCACAAGTCAGTCTAATTCATTTCTATCAAGTGACTAATGTAAGTCACACATTCCTCTAACAATGACTTCTCTTATGTAGCTGCACTCCGGAGGAGAAACAAGACCAAACATCTTCCCCCACATTTGGCTAGGGGGAAGTAAAATATCTCCTATCCCTAACTAAGTCTTCCAGGGGGGTAACATAAATCAGAAACAAATCAAATTCTTGTATAAATGCATGTGCATGCAAATTCAGCCTTGCCCATGGTTATCATGGTTATGCTGAGTATATCAGTGATTAAACTTATTTCAGTAGATTAAAATATTTCAGTGATTAAACAATTTCAGCATATTGATACATCCCACGGTGCCAGAGGAACTCACAGACATTTCTGGTAGCCTGGAGCTCTATCTGGTGGTGTTGGAGCAGACAGTGGGTTTTTAAAAGTGCTCATCGATCCTTTCTTCATTTTATTATATCTTTATTATACCTCCAGTGGCACTCCCAGTGTTTTTCAAAGTTTACAAATACATATTATACTTCATTCAAACATGATTTACTTGATAACTTCGAAAATGATTCAAACAATAAGTGATACTTTTAAAATATTCAAAAAGTACAGATAAACAAACAAACCTTCTTATCGTTCCCTTTTAACATTATTTATTGAATTCATAAGAGATAAATAACTTCAGGAAGGGGCATATGCCAAAATAATACACATAATACCTTCTGTCTTCCTGCCTACTCTACCCAAGATCTAAAGTGCTACCTAATTTTGCATAAAAGAAAATACAATGAATATGCTGACTCCCTTGCTATTCAAAAACAATAGAAAATTGAAAAATAAAGAATCAAAAATAAAAAGTCTCCTCTTCCCTACCACTCTTTGTGTAATTTCGTCCAGTTCGTCCAGTCCAGGACCTATGGGGTACACATTGGTGACCCCAATGTCAATTCCAGATCGTTTCACAGACACATTGATCATTTGTTTGGCTGCAGTACTGGCCATCATTGGTCTGAGGAGAGGCATAACACAACAAAACAACAATATAAAAATAACTACAGCTACGGCTATTATTATTCCCACTTTAGTAAGCCATTCTACCCAGGATCCAAATATCTTGTCAAACCAGTTTCCAATATGCTGGTCTCTTCCATTTTCAGTCACCTATTCCCTTAGACTTTTCAGCTTCTTCATTGCCTCAGTAAAGGATCCATCAGGAGCAGTATTATTTGGGATACAAGTACAACAGTCAGCTCCAAACATTACACAAACTCCTTTCTCTGCCAATAACCAATTTAGTGCCTGTCTATTTTGCCATGTAATTTTGCTTGTAGGTTCTAGCTGTTCTCCTAAGGCCTTTAATGCTTCATCAGTGTAATTAATGAATCTCTGCTGATTGTAGTAAATATAATTAATCTATTCTGTATTCTTATTGAGTGTTATCCATATGAATATAGACTCAAAACCTGATTTTATTTAATCTCTAGCTTTAAATTCATGTGGTATTCCTCTTGGTTAGCCAATCGCATCTAAGTATACATGAGGGTCTTTCTGATAGGCTCTATTTACTCTGTGTTTGTTCTGTACAGTTTCTCTAGATTCATTCGGGGTTTCAGATTATTTTGGGTCCCAGTCTAACATAGTTATTTCTTGCACTAGTCTTACTCTTTCCACCCTTCCAGCCTGCAATCGTTTGCTTCCACAAATCCAAAAGTAGTCTGCTATGACAGGAGGAACTATAGTTTGGTTTTCACACTCTAAAAGGCATCCTTTCCAAGTTTTATTAAAACATCTTGGGGCTTCTATTACTGTAAAATTTTCCTGCATTGTGGCTGGTGCAAATATTATTCTGCTAAAGTTATAAACGTCTTCCTGATCATCCATTTTTTTTGTCCAGATGCCAAATTACTGCACAGTTGCCTCAAAATTTTCCCATATCAACCTCTCCTTTGGATTCATTAAAACACTTATATTCAAGCATGCAATTTATGACATATGTTAAGGGGTTTTCTCTTTTTCTCACATCTATTCTAACATCTAAACATTTACATTCGTCTCCCCAACCTTCCTGTATGTAATAATTTTGAAATTATGGATGTCCTAAAAATGCCAGACACTCAGCTGGGCAGAAGGGTACTTTCTCCTTTTTAACACAATTTTGCGAATAGTGTTGGACATGCTGCATATAATCATATTGATTGGGCACTACTGTAAGCTTTTTCAAAGGTGAGGGTGAACATAAGCAGTTAGACATTCCTGAATGTTTCACTGTATACTCTGCCCACTTAAACCAATCATTATGATATGCGTTCTCTAGCAATCCTTCCTTTTCCAATGATGGGTCAACTTCATAGTTTGCATCATTATAGATGTCATAAGAGGTCCCTAGTGGCAATTTTATAGACCTCTTTTTAATGGATTTATTTACTTGAGTAACTTGTGTCGGATCAGTGTCATTATGGGGACCAGTCAAGGACTGAGAAGTCAATCGTGGGATACTCTTCCTGCCTTGGGTCTGGGGTAACTGCTGCATCAGATGTATCTACATTAGTATCAGTGTCAGAACCTCTCTCATCTTCCTGTCCTGTCTCCACTGGCTACGGTAAATCCTCAAGCAGTTGTATTTCATTTCTTGCTTCAGCATGCTCAGTTGCCCTAAAATGGGGTGCAACAGCGTTACTACTCTCTCCTTCCTGCTCTGCACTTCCTTCTCCTTGTTCTGCTCTTCCTTGGTCATGAGCTTCAAGCTCTCTTTCAACTTCAGGAGAATTTACGTTTAAGTCTTCCTGATCATCGTCTATTTGGTCTTCTCGTCATCTTGGTCTCAATCTAGGCACTCTAGTGCAGTGATTCAAATGATACCATGTTGTGCTACCCTCCACCTGTACTGCTGTTGGGGTTGCCCTTACTACAGTATAAGGTTCTTCCCTTCTGGGTTCATTCCATTTCCTATACTTGATCCCCAGGAACTATGGGACAGGGCACTACTTCTTCTACCCTGGGTCCTCTGCTCTGTTCCTGTGAATAAATGGTTTCATGTATAGTAGTTAATTGTCTCATGTATACCCTTAATTCCATCTGTAACTGTTCTAGAGGTGGTCCTTCTTAAGGACCTCTTAAGTATGGTACTGGCATGGGTCTGCCTGTTAACATTTCATGCAGTGTTAGATTGGTGATTCTATTGGTTTGCATGCGATAACTCATTAGTGCTAGAGGTAAAGCATCAACCCAATTGAGTTTAGTGTCGGCACAAATGTTACTGAGCTTAGCTTTAAGGGTTCCATTCACTCTTTATACCATTCCCTGTGATTGTGGATGATAGACACACCCTAGTATTTTATTCTCAGTTGCTATAACACTGTTTTCACTGTTCTTTGAACAAATGCTGAGCCATTGTCATTACTAATTTGAGATGGTATGCCAAATCTTAGAATGACCTCTCTGGTCAAGAATTTGATCACAGTTTGGGCTCCCTGATCTGCTGACGGTACTGCTTCTACCCATCTACTGAATTGGTCTATTATCACCAGCATTTATATTTTCCTCTTACTGATTTTATCATGTCCACATAGTCTGTTACCAGGTGTTTAAATGGTCCTTCTTGAACTAGTATGTGACCTATTGGTGCATATGTGCCTTTTCTGACATTGTTTTGGAATTTCACATTCAGCCAAAAATTCATCTACCATTGCCTGTTGGTATGGCGACCAATATCCCCGTCGTTTTATTTTTCTATTCACTTCCCCCCTTGCGCAATGGTCAAAACCATGCAAATCTGAGATTAGAATAGTAAGGAGTGGTGTTGGAGCAATCATGTGACCTTCTTGTGAGCACCATATACCATTTGCATCTCTGCTTGCACCTCTTTGTTGCCATTCACTAAGTTCATAAGGGCCAGCCTGATACTGCATATGAGCTATTTAATTGAGGTTGAGGTTGAATCAAAATTGACGGTGCCATTACTGCTAATTGGCATCCTGAGGCCCTTTTGGCATACAAATCTATGGCATTATTGCCTTGAATGACAAAATCATTGCCTTTTTTGTGTGCTTGACATTTGATGATAGCCAATTTCTTTGGGTGCATCATAGCTGAAATGAGTTTAATTATTTGGTCACCATGTTGAATTGGTGTCCCATCACTCTTTTGAACTCCTTTGTTTCCATTCCAAATAGATGGCACACCACATGAGCATATGCAGAATCCATGTAAATATTAACAGTTTGATTTTTAGCCAATTGACATGCTTCAGTGAGTGCTTTTAATTCAGCCAATTGTGCTGAGCATGGTTGCTCACAATGCTGCAACACAAATGGGATAAAATCATTGTCTTCTCTCTTGACACAGCATACCCAGCATGATTTCCCAGATTGTCTCTGAAGCATGATCCATCTACAAAATAATCTGCATCTGCATCAGTGATTGGTGTTGATTCTAAATCTGGTCTTAAACGAGTAAATGCTAGAGAGTCTATTACACATTCATGAGGTGTTCCTTCCCCTTCTAGATTAATGAAATTGGCTGGGATTACTGTTGTGCATCACTTTATGGTGATGTCAGGATAAATTAACAGTGTTGAGTAAGTCAGACACCTGGCTTGGGTCAAGACAAATCTACCTTGTTCTAATAGTTCTGCTACTTTGTGATGAGTGTAAATTATGACTGGATAGCCCATTGTCACAGTGGAAGCTTTGTCATAAGCAAAATATACTGCTGCAATCCTTGTTGATAGCATGGCAGGTAGCCGTGTGCTACATTGTCCAATTTAGTGCTGTAATAGGCAATTAGTTGCTTTTTTCTTCCACTACAAGTTTCCTGCATTAAGACTGCTGACGCATATCCGTCTTTTCTATCTGCTACATACAAATGGAATGGCCTGGCATAGTCTGGGTTTGCCAGAGCTGGAGCTGTCTAGAGCTCTTTTTTAAGTGATTCAAAGGCTATCAATGCATCAGTATTCCATGTTAATTGTGCTCTGAGATTCTGATGACCTATTTGTTTCATCAGTGCCCTTATGGGGGCCGTTTTGATAGCATAATCTTCTATTCAATCAGCACTAAAACCTGTCATGCCTAAAAAGGTCATCATTCGTCCCACTGTTTGTGGTTGAGGCGCTTTACTTATGCCTTCCAATTGACTTGGTGATATAGCTTTAGTTTTATGTGCAATGATTCGTCCTAAATATTCCACCTGTGGCAGGCAATATTGCAATTTCTCTTTAGAGACCTTGTGGCCTCCTTCAGCCAATTTGGTGAGCACTTTAATGGAATCTAGATGACATTGTTCTAATGTTGTTGAGCAAATCAACAGATCATCCACATACTGTATCAACGTGCTATCCAATTTAAGATCTTCCAAATCAGTTTTCAAAACTTGATTGAACACATGTGGTGAAATGTTTGAATCCTTGAGGCATTCTGGTGTATGTATACTGTTTATCTTGATAGGTGAATGAAAAAAGGTGTCTGCTTTCCTCTGCTAAAGGGATGCTGAAAAAAGCAGAACACAGGTCAATTACAGTGAAATAATTGTCAGCAGGAGGAACATTAGTCAACAGCGTATGTGGATTTGGGACCTTTGCAGGCCAATCTTCCACTACTCTCAAATCATGCACTAAGCCCCATTTTGATTTGTCTGACTTAGCAACTGACAATATGGGTGTGTTACAATGACTTGCTGTTTCAATCAATACCCCAGCTTTGATCAGCCCCTCAGTAGTCTTTTTAATTCCTTCCACAGCCTCCTGTTTCAATGGATATTGTTGGTGGCTGCTTGGTAGCTGTGCTCCTGGTCTGAGTGTAATTCTAACTGGATTAGCAGATTTCACTAAACCTACGTCTGTATCATGTTTAGACCACAATTCAGCTGGTACTTGTTCTTCCATCTCTAACATCAGTTTAACTATTTTTGAATCCAACTTCTTTTCTTTTTATTTAGTAATCACCACCATAATGGTAGTACACAGAATTTTGAGGTATGTTTTGTCTGCTGATTCGAAAATAAAAGGATTATCTATTGCTTCCCACTTTCTCCCTTCCGCTCTCTGCACCATTGGTCCTAAGTCTTTTGCCTGACTTCCCTTACTTACATATAAGGTAACGTGGAGCTGAATCTGGTACTTGAAACCATTTTTCTATTAAACTACATTTCTCAATTTGCAGTGCTGCTCCCTCTGGTCCTATAATTATGTATTGTCAACTCAATGGAACTTCTTGTCCCTTTGAGTCATTCAACCATTTCTTTTCAAGCTTTGGGTCCCTACCATGATCATATATTATGGTACAATGGAATTCAGTTTTTGGCAAGCTTGGTTCACAAAGCTGCTCTTTTATATATTTTCCCCATTTGTTAATAGTTTTTCTATTGTTAGTTATCTCCTAACCAATATATATTAGCTTGTGGCTCTTGGGGTTCTTGGAATTTTGTGACAATCATCTGCTTAGTTCCTTTGCTGTCTATGTATATTCCCTCTGGAGAACACCATATCTGCAAGTTCATTTTACATATAGCATCCCTTTCTAGCAGATTAACAGGTGTTTGTTCTGATATTAAAATGGGAATTTTTATTTCTGTGTCTTTTGCTTTTATGCTAACTGGAGCCGTCATTGGAATTAGCTGCATAAATCCCAAGAATCCTACTGTCTTTACATATTTTCTAGACTTGGGGAGGTGAGAGGCATAATTTGGATTTATATACATGAACATTGCTCCATTGTCTAGCATTACTGGTGTGGTCTTGCTTTCTATTTTAACCTGCAGCATAGGCTCTTGATCAGCATCAGATGATATAATTGGAAGCTGACCCCTCCTCGTAGGATCATCTGGGCAGCCCTAGTAGCCCTGATTTGGTCCACACCATGGATTTACTAGACCTGGCGCTTGAGCTTGGTATTCTTGTTGCCATGGATTGTTGCCTGGACTTGGTGCTTGGTTATTTTGCCATGGATTAGTAGGGCAGTCTCGCCATTGTTCTGTCTTACTCTTCCTCATTATTGTCTGTTCCAGTTTCTGTTGTTTGATTGTTCTGGTTTTAGGTAGATTACAATTGGTGTTGGTGGCTGTGATGTATTTCCAGCTGTTCCGTCACATTCTGGACAACAGGTGCCGGTGCTACTACTGTGGTCTGAGCAGCAGGTACAGGCATGCTCACAGGAGCCATTACTGCTGATTGTTCCTCTTCTTTGTCTTTTATGGCAGCTTGAATCTTCTTTCTCTTGCTAGTTAGTTCTTCAAGTTTTAGTTGTGCCAGCTTTCTTTGCAGTTCTCTCTCTCTTTTTAGTTTCAGCTCATTCTTCCTGTATTGTTCCACAGCATGAGCCACATATTCGCAGAACTCTTTTTGTGTCTTGGAGTTCAGTCCAACCACATCTTCCAACTTGGCCTTCGCTGTAGGTGGCATGGCATCCACTATGGCAGTTCTGAACAATGCTGCCATCACTGGATACCCTTCTGGGTTTCTTTCCAGCTCTTGTTTCCATTGTCTCTGGATGTAGGTGGTAAGATTCTCTGTTTCACCTATTGGTTCTCCTTTCAGGGATTTCGGATCCATCTGCATTGGGTATTCTTTTCTCAAGGCAAACCATACCTCAGCGTGATACCTGTCAAATGGGATCCCATCCATTCTTGGATTGTCAATTGCCTGGCGTAGATTCACCATTCCAAGGATCTCATTCATCTTGAATCCTCCCAGGCATTTAGCCAGTAGTGCTTTGATGTCTCCAATCGCCAGCAACTTGCCCATTGTTTCTTCCTCCACCATTCTGATCCATTTTCCAGCCCCCTCATGGATGTCTGGAAGGTGGGCTATCAGTCCATCAAGATCTTGATTGGCCCATGGCACATACTGTCCTTGTGCTCCCTTGATCAAAATCGGACACTGTTTTGGGTTTTCACTGGGTAGATGCATGCTGCTTATGGACCTTATCGATCTGCCCTCTCCACCTCATCTCCAGCATGGTTCCTCTTCCTTCTGCATATCCTCAAGGAGTAGTCTGCCTGAAACATGTTTATATTCTCCTCTCTTAGGGCTGGTCGAGTGGGCTCTGACCCTTGATCATCTGCTTCTCTCTCTAGATTCCATTTTCACCAGGTCTTTTCTCATGGCTCGCTCCTCTCTTTTTATTCATTCACCAGTCTTTATTATCTCTTGCTCCAGTTCCTGCATTATTCCTGTTAGGTCTTTACTAGGTGTTAATCTTCCTTCTGACATTTCCTCACATTCTTCTTCTTGTCTCTTTCTCATCTCTACTAGTGCTTGTGACAAATTCTGATAAGTATTTAAACTTTCTGTGCCTTCCTATTCTTTTATTTTTCCACTTCTTTCTTCTGCTCTTAACTCTTCCCTGTAACTTGACATCTCACTTTCCCCCTCTTCATCATTCCTTTTGTGTGCATCATTCTCTATTTCTACCTGACCTCTTACCTATACTGTTCCTGCTATGACAGGCATCTGCTTCCCTCTGTTGGTCTCTCTGTTTTTTCTTCAGTTTTGTCATTATTTCCCCCTTTTGCCTGTCTCTCAATTTTTTTGTAATTTTACCCCATGGTTTTTGAATAAATTCAGTACCTCTTGTTCCTTTTCCCTTTTTTCTTCCCTTTTCTTGCCCTTATCTTTAGCCTTATGATTTTTATCAATGCCTCCATTTCTCTACACACAGCCACATCAAATGTTCCTCTGCTGGCCATTTTGTGTTTAGACTTTTTGTTCTTTTCTCCCATTTTTTAGAAAATTCTCTTATGACGTCTCTACATATTGGGTGTTCTGACCCCAGCAGCTCTACAGGTGTTGATGCCGTTGTTATTTGAAATTATTATCACAGAGTGATTTATGTTTTTAAACATACCTCTCTAACCCAAGCTCATGTCTATCCTTAACTATTCTTCACCAGGCTGGTCAGACAAGAGTCACTATAAGAACCTGACCCCTGACTTCCCCTGGGCTTTTGCTGGGTTGAGGACTTGTCACAATTTTTTAAGGTATTTTATTAGTCTATCTCAGGTATTTCAGCACAGCATTTACTTGTATTCTGGTTAAAGGTTTTATAGGCAGTTATTTTATTCCTAACCAATTTGAATTATTCTGCATCCAGGTAATGTCTCCTCTTAGGCTGTTTATGTCAAAGCTCCAAAGCTTACCTTCAACAAACCAGCAGCCTGTAGCAGCTATTCCTCCTGCCCAATATAGATAAGTGAGAAATGGGATTAATTCTACTTGACACCCTCCCCTCAGAACCACAGAAATATTTAATTCACTTGCAGAGTACTCTAGATGTATAGGTTCAAGGAAGTCAATGGACCACCTCTCTCATTTGTTTAAAATTCTCCTTCCTCTCTTTCCTCTTCTTCTTCCTCTTCTATTTTTGCAAAAAATACTCATTAACTGCAATAGCTGATTGCTAAATGTACTACCTTTTATTTTCTCTTATTCATGTGTATTTCCACCCACACTTGTCATATCTGTTCAGGGTCATTTCTTAAAACAATTGCTACCTTCAACCTTTCTATAGTCTTGTTGGTTGTGTGGACTGCCGTTATTTCTCCACTTTCCTCCTTACAAAATAACATCTTTTCCACTGTACTGATTGTGTGCATGAACTTACAACAATGTAAATGTTTTTTAAGATTGTTGCTCCTCCTACTCCCTCTGGCCAGTGTCTCCCCAAATTCCTTTTGAGATAAGGCACATTCACTGGGTCAAGAGGTAATAATAACTCCAATAGAGTAGAGTTTGGAATGCAAAGTTTTCCAATTGTTTTTCCAATGACCTAACCGTCAAATGTTTGTTTACTATTGCTCACCAGTTCACAATTGCCCACTCTTATTCTATTTCCCTCAAATTTGTGATTTTAGTCAGTTTTCTTAGAAACTCGTTTTCTTTTGTTCTGTCAATTCCCTTACCTACCCTGTAACATCTATATATTCAGATTCTTTCCAGAAGTGATTACTAATCCCTTTTGCTTCTATCAATGTCTTTTCAAATTCTCTCTTCTCTTCTGATTCAACTATTCAAACATTCTCTCTCAAACTCTGCTAGCTTCCACATCAGTTCTCAGTTAGGAGCAACGCAAGAAAAAAGTTCTTCTTTATACTCACCTACTCACTCGCAGCCCCTCCTTTCACTACACACACACTCTCACTCACTTGCAGCCCCTCCTCTCACACTCTCTCTTCAGTCACACACTCTCGTGCCACACAGTCAATCCTGCATTATTTACTTTCGCTGTGGGAGAAACAAGTGTTTTTTCTTGATTTTATTAATAATTGTGTCTCTTTATTTGGATCACAATGATGACAATTTGGAAGATGTCCAAACAATTGGCAAAGCCAATTTCTTGGAACGTCCTTAGACGTTTCTGAATTTTTTCACACTTTGTTTATCATTCATTCCACAATTCTCAAATACAGGACTTATAAACTTAATACACTTGTTTTTTCATACCACATGGGTCATAAACAAATGCAAGAAAATATTTACATGGGCATTTAACAGCATACTCAGCTGCACAATCACAGTTTAATCTCACACACATACAGCATAGCTCAATACAAACGCAGCACAGCCAGTATAAACAAAGCACAGTCAGCACAGCCAATATGAAAACAATGCAGTCAATTTTATAAACAACTCAACACAGCCAATATGTATATACTGTACAACAGATATCTACACTGTACAGCCCAGGCTCTATAAAATAATACTTTCTATAAACGAATACTTTAACTATCTCAACACCCCTCTTGGGTGAACACGCCTCTTGCATGTACCTGCCAATTCAGCCCTCCCAGTGGTGCTATTTTGAGAAACAACGGCAACCATCAAATTGTGGGCTCATTGTTCTCAGCCAGCTCAAGGGCCAACGTTCAGAACAGGCTCCCTCTCTTTTCTGGTGTCACCACAAGAAGCGGTATCCGCAGGGTTTTCAACACACCCCTCTTGGGTGAACACGCCTCTTACATGTACCTGCCAATTCAGCCCTTTTCTTTGAAGGAAAGTGGTATCCACAGGATTTTGTGTGCTTCAACACTTATTTACATTCGCATGCACAGTTTTTGAGATCTGGAACCCACTTTTCTATTTTATCCAATTAATTATTTAATTAAGTTAGAACCTGGGGAGGCCTTTAGAGTTACCATCACCCAGGCCCAACTCACAGCAGACTACACAAAACACCATAAGCAAAAATTGCTTACCTTATTTTTTGGCGGCAGTTATTTTGTGTAGCCCGTGTCAGCCCGCCTGCCATGGTCCCCCTGTTTTCCGGCCTCTTTCCCCAGTCCTTTCATGGTCGCCAATGATTTATGTTGTGGAATATTGAACTCTTTTTCCCTCTTTGCAAGAAAACTCTCGAAGTCAAGGAGTTCCAGATGTCAAAGGTTTGGCTTTATTGAGCAAAACAACAAAACCGAGATGCCATCTGATCATCTGACTATCCCATCCCAAACTCTCATTTTTATACATTTCTGTAATCATCTTTAAGCCAATAAACATACATTTCTGTTATCTTAGCCAATAAGCATGCATCCCCACCTTATCTGTTTGCCACAATTAATTATTCAGATCTTCTGGCTTCTTTTTAATAGTGGAATCCCGGCAACTAGTCTATTTTTAAAAAAAGAACATTTAATCCCATTTATTAAGAAAGTGTTCATTTCATGTAAACAGAATAGAGCAGTTTGACTAATGATTGTACCATCCAGTGCTTGAGGAATGCTTTCTCCACATTGTACCATTTTGTGTAACATTGCTGAGGTGAGAAGAAATAGCATATGTGCAACCTTCAAGGTTTCTCATAGCATAGTCACGTAGGCCATGCAAGCTACTCTACAAATATCTTTTATATGTTTAATAAAAATATACTGTTTAATAAAAATATACTGTACTATCAGACAAGGTCAACAAAGGCCGATTTGAATGAAACTTGCTGGACCTATTTGACTCTTGGTCTCAGTGGTGTGTGCAAAGCATCCACAAGGCACCCTTGCGTTGTTCTTGCATGCAAAATACTGTGTATGGTCAGTTTTACTTAAATGGCTATTATGTAACATAATAATGTAACACCATATAATAATATGCTTATATTATTGCATATAAATGCATTGTGAAACCAATCTAAAATGATTTGTTTGGAGTCCCTAGATCACTAATTATATAAAAACATGTTTATTTTTCCAATCAACATTCAGCCAAAATGCATGTAGTGGACTGGACATTTTACTTAAATGGCTATAACTCACCTTAATTTTAGAAAAATTAAATGGAGATTGACCACTTGGTGGTGATACAATTAGAACTTTGGGGTGATGACCAGATATGTTTACAGATTCTCATGTCTTATGCTATAGCTTATTTCTTAAGTAGGTAGCTATGCTTAGTTAAATCTGCTGGAATGGTGAATAGTATTATTTCCTGAGGGATGGTGGAATATCTTAAACACAATGAGATATTTTCAAAAAATTTAACACTTTGTATGTGTGTCCTCAGAATAAGCGCTTACATCAAAGAAATGGTGCTTGGCTACTTAGTGGTGCTATAACAGGAAAGAAAATATATGAATTTGGTTCTACCCATCTATGGAACCATTGGTCTGAGTGATCTCTAAATTTGCATGCAGTGTCTTTGTCTGAGGTGCCATCAATTTCTATGATGACAGTCACATATTCTGAGAAACATGGCTGTCATTGGCCAATCAACATTCAGCAGCTATCATACAAAGATCAGAACAAAATGTGGTGGACCTGTTTGCCTCTTGGCCCTAGAGGTCTGTAAACATTTAGAAAAAAATAAAGTAAAAAGACCACTGGGAGGTACTATTATGTTTTACATGTGCATTAAAAGGTTCCCTGTCCGTCACTCACTTGACGTTGTGTCGATGTAGTGACACTAGGGGTTCGATCTCGAGAGCCCCAAATCACCTTTGCTTAAAATAGAAAAGGTCAATGAGAATTGGCGAGTGGAATTTGCATGCCACTCTCTGCCCCGGACATACGGGTATAAAAGGAGATGGCGTGCATCACTCATTCAGATTTTTTCTTCAGAGCTGAACGCATGTGTTCGTCCCTGTCAACAACGCTTACACTGCTGGATTTATGGCGTATATCAGCGGTCACCCTCGCACGGTCAAGTGTTGTGCTTCCCCTGGGTGCTTCAGCGGCCGAGTCTGCAGGTGCTAAAAGAGTATATTCTAAAGATTATATTTTCTTCTAAAAGAGCTCACACAAATGATTGGGGTCTTTTTAAAGATGGCCTTTCGCCTTTGTGCTACTGGATGTGGCCGTTATCTCTCCCCTCCGGATTCCCATGAGATCTGTCTTGAGTGCTTGGGGCGCCAGCACGCTGAGGCAGCTTTCGTGGAGGGATCATGTTGTCATTGCGAGAACATGCCCATGAGAACATTGCGGTCGCGGCTCACCTCCTTTGTGAAGCAGGGAGACACTTCCCAGCCCGGTCTGTCCTGGGCTGATACTCAGACGGCCTGGTCGGCGAGCGCCGTGGGCAATCTGGTTGTGGACATGGGAGTATTTCCGCCGGCTCAACCCCCACGGACCTCCCATCCCCCAGCACGCTCGTTCTACCTGGAGGAGCTATCGAGCGATGCAGGCGGTCCGCCTCAGGGAGGATTTAATGTCTTGTTTGGGGCTCGTGACGAGGATGAGTTATCAGTCACAGCATCGGAGGGTGGGCTTCTGCTGTTGGAAGTGGACAAATCTTCTGAGCTCCCGCCCACGGGCAGTAGAGCTCAGGATGAGGTGGATGCTGAGATGGCAGCCGTGCTTGCCCGGGCGGCTGCAAACATCGGGCTAAAGTGGAACCCTCCACCCTGACCTGAGTGTTCGCGACTGGATGATTGGTTTCTGGGTTTGGAGCACGACTCACGCCACACCTCGCCCCGGTGCCTTTCTTCCCGGAAGTGCACAAGAAGCTAATGAAGTTGTGGAAGGCACCTTTTTCTGCCCGTACACACTTCACGGAGACTCCACCCCCGCGTAGTCCAGCTGATTTGGGAGAGATTCGGGGAGCTGCAGGTAGACCTGTTCGCCTCCCGAGTGTCCTCTCACTGCCCCCTTTGGTACTCCCTGTCTGAGGGTCCCCTCAGCACGGATGCCCTGGCGCACAGCTGGCCACGGGGGCTACGCAAGTATGCGTTTCCTCCAGTGAGCCTCATTGCACAGACACTGTGCAAAGTCAGGGAGGATGGGCAGCAAGTCCTGTTCGTTGCGCCGTACTGGCCCAACCGGATGTGGTTCTCAGACCTGATGCTCCTGGCAGCAGCCCCTCCCTGGTGCATTCCCCTGAGGCAGGACCTTCTCACTCAGGGGCAGGGCATGCTCCGGCACCCGTGGTCAGACCTCTGGAATCTCCACGTCTGGCTCCTGGACAGGACGCGGAAGACCTAGCGAATCTCCCACCAACGGTGGTAAATACGATCACTCTACGAGACGGCTGTATGCCTTGAAGTGCTGCCTTTTCACGAACTGGTGTTCTTCCCATGGGGAAGACCCACAGAGGTGCGCGGTTGGGTCTGTGCTGTCTTTCCTACAGGAAGGGCTGGAAAGATGGCTGTCTCCCTCTGCACTGAAGGTGTAAGATTTCAACATACACCAAGACAAGACCCAGGCCACTGAACTGAATACTCTCCTGGCCTCATTTGACTTGGAAAGACTACACACCACAGCAACTCACAGATCGGGCAACCAGCTGGACCTCATTTGTACACGTAACTGTACCAAATCAAATATTCTTGTTACTCCTTTACTTGTCTCTGATCACTACTTTGTTTAATTCAACATGACCCTCCCATTTACATTAAAACAGTCTCCACCTTTGGTTTCCTTTCGCCATAACCTCCGTTCTCTTTCACCCTCATGCCTTCCCACACTATATGTATTTACCACGCTTAATGTAAACACTGCCACAGACACACTAAGCCCTACTTTTACAACCTGTCTAGACAACATCTGTCCTATCTCCTCTAGGCCAGCACTTGATACACCACCCAGCCCCTGGGTGTCTGATGTCCTTCATGAACATTGGACTGACCTCAGGGCAGCTGAGAGGAGATGGTGGAAATCTAAAGACCCAGCAGATCTAGGTAAATATCAGTCTCTGCTTGCAACTTTTTCAGATAACGTTAAATCTGCAAAAACTTCCTATTACCAGAACAAGATCAACAGCACCACAGACACTCGCAACTTGTTTAGAACATTCAACACACTTCTCTGCCCTCCCCCTCCACCACCTGACACATCACTGACAGCAGATGTCTTCGCCACATTTTTTACTAATAAGGTTACAACCATCAGCAATACATTCTCAGCACCACACCCTGTCAAACACCTGTCTCCTGTATGCAACTCTTCTGTCTCTATGTTCTCTCCTCTGACTGACACTGAGGTCTCTAAACTCCTCCTCTCCAACCACCCCACCACCTGTTCCCTTGACCCCATTCCTTCTCACTTTCTCCAGGCCATTTCTCCGTCCATCCTACCTGCACTCACACACATAATTGACACATCTCTACTTACAGGCACTTTTCCCAATACATTTAATCAGGCTCGAGTAACCCCGCTGCTGAAGAAACCCGCACTTAAACCCCACACAAATAGAACACTACAGACCAGTCTCTCTCATCCCATTCATGGAAAAAACACTTGAAAGGGCAGTTTCAATCAAATCTCTGCCTATCTCTCACAGAACAAGCTGCTGGATGACAATCAGTCAGGCTTCAAAAGTGGACACCACCGAGACTGCCCTGCTGTCTGTCACTGAGTCGCTGAGATGGGCAAAAGCTGAATCCAGATCATCCGACCTGATTCTGCTGGACCTTTCTGCAGCCTTTGACACAGTCAACCATCAGATCTTACTCTCTACTCTCTCCTCGCTGGGCATCACAGGAACTGTGCTTGACTGGTTTAACTCCTTTCTCTCAGGTAGGTCCTTCAAGGTAGCCTGGAGAGGCGAGGTATCCAAGCCACATCAGCTAGTTACTGGGGTACCTCAGGGATCAGTGCTTGGGCCACTTCTCTTCTCTATATACACAACATCATTGGGACCCATCATTCAGGCACATGGTTTCTCTTACCACTGCTACGCTGATGACACACAACTCTACTTGTCTTTCCAGCCCAACGATACCACAGTGACTGCTCGAATTTCTGCCTGCTTGGCAGACATCTCGGCCTGGATGAAGGAGCACCAACTGCAACTCAACCCAGCCAAGACTGAACTCCTTGTCTTTCCAGCCAACCCTGCTGTTGAACACAACATCACTGTGCAGCTGGGTGCAACTACAGTAACGCCTTCCAAATCGGTCAGAAATCTAGGGGTAACCATCAACAACAGGCTAAATTTCACAGACCACATCTCAAAGACCGCAAGATCATGTAGATTTACACTCAACAATATCAGGAAAATAAGACCTTCCTTTCTGAACATGCCACACAACTGCTTGTCCAGTCACTTGTCATAACTAGACTGGACTACTGTAATGCTCTCATTGTAGGCCTCCCTGCATGTGCAATTAGACCCCTGCAAATGATCCAGAATGCAGCAGCACGTCTGGTCTTTAATGAACCAAAGAGAGCACATGTTACACCACTCCTTGTCTCTCTCCACTGGCTGCCGGTTGATGCACGTATCATATTCAAGGCTCTGATGGAGGCATACAGAACAGTCACTGGGTCTGCTCCAGCATACCTAAAATCATTTATGCAGAGCTATGCACCCACTAGAAGCCTGCGGTCGGCTAAGGAACGTCACCTTGATGTACCAACACAAAGAGGCACCTAAATACTTTCCCAGACTTTCAGCTTCATCATACCACGTTGGTGGAATGACCTTCCCAACTCCATCCATGAAGCTGACTCACTCTCTCTTCAAAAAACAACTAAAAACACATCTTTTCCATGAGCACTTATCCAGTCATTAAAAAATTAAATAAAATACCTGTTGCAATTTATTCTGTTTTGAATACTATTCTGATGCTAGTGAAACTTTGTAATACAGCACTTTTCATACCATTGTCTCCTTAAGATGATTCGCTTATGTTTTCCTCTTTTGTAAGTCACTTTGGATAAAAGCGTTTGCCAAATGAATAAATGTAAATGTAAGGTGTATGTGGCTGCTATAGCAGCGTATCATGATACTCTGGACGGGAGACCCTCACAGCAGCATGACCTGATCACCAGGTTCCTCAAAGACGCGAGGAGGTTGAATCCTCTAGACCGCGCCTGGTTCCCTCTTGGGATCTCTCTGTGGTCCTACCTGTCCTACAGAGAGCCCCCTTTGAGCCCCTGGAGCAGACCTAGCTCAGCACTTTGTCACTAAGACGGCCCTCCTGGTGGCGCTCACTTCCATCAAGAGGGTGGGGGACCTACAAGTGCTCTCTGTCAACAGCAAATGCCTAGAGTTCAGGCCGGCACACTCTCACGTGATCTTGAGACCCAGGCCCGGTTACATGCCCAAAGTTCCCACCACCCCCTTTCGAGACCAGGTGGTGAACCTACAAGTGCTTCCTTCAGAGGAGGAAGACCCGGCCTTGTCGTTGCTATGTCCAGTTCATGCCCTGCGCATCTATCTGGACCACACACAGAGCTTCAGACGCTCGGAGCAGCTCTTTGTCTGCTTTGGAGGGCAGCAGAAGGGGAAAGCTATCTCCAAACAGAGGCTGGCCCATTGGAATGTGGATGCCATTTCCTTGGCTTACCAGTCACAAGACCTGCCGTGCCCCTTGGGAGTTCGGGCACACTCCACTAGAGGTGTTGCATCCTCCTGTGCACTGGCAAGGGGGGCCTCTCTAACAGACATATGCAGAGCTGTGGGTTGGGCTACACCCAATAACTTTGCGAGGTTTTACATCCTACACATAGAACCGGTTTCGTCCCGAGTGTTACAAGGTAACAGCAGGTAGGCCGGGCAGCCGGTTGGGTATACCACTTGCATTACGCCTTTCCCCATTTTCAAGGTGATAATGTGTATAATTTTTTGTCCAAAACAGTTCCCCGTAACTGGTGAACCCTGGACGCCTTTTTAAATCTTAAGCACTGTTCAGTGAAGAACTTGGTGGAGGAGTCCATACATGGAGATTCCCCTCTGGGTAATCCCGTGTGACACATTTCCACTGTTCGGTTTCCCCTCTGGTGAACCCTGTGTTTCCCCTCATCAGAGCCTCGCTCTGCTTCGGCCACTGTTGCTGTGTACCCTCTCCATAGATAGGGTCCTCCCGGTGTTATCATTCCATATGTGAACTTCCCCGTTGGCTGTGAGGCGTGTCAAGGTGTTGTCGGGCATATTGTAACTGGGCTTTTTTGTGGTATTGGCGCAGTAAAGGCTTCTTTCTGGCAACTCGACCATGCAGCTAATTTTTGTTCAAGTATCGTCGTATTGTGCTCCTTGAAACAACCACACCGTCTTTTTCCAGAGCAGCCTGTATTTCTCCTGAGGGTACCTGTGGGTTTTTCTTTGTCCCGAACAATTCTTCTGGCAGTTGTGGCTGAAATCTTTCTTGGTCTACCTGACCTTGGCTTGGTATCAAGAGATCCCCGAATTTTCCACTTCTTAATAAGTGATTGAACAGTACTGACTGGCATTTTCAAGGTTTTAGATATCTTTTTAAATCCTTTTCCATCTTTATAAAGTTCCATTACCTTGTTATGCAGTTATACAGTTCTTTTCTGATCCCCATGGCTCAGTATCTAGCCTGCTCAGTGCATCCATGTGAGAGTTAACAAACTCATTGACTATTTATACACAGGCACTGATTGCAATTTAAAAAGCCACAGGTGTGGGAAATTAATGTTTAATTGGCATTTAAACCTGTGTGTGTCACCTTGTGTGTCTGTAACAAGGCCAAACATTCAAGGGTATGTAATCTTTTGATCAGGGCCTTTTGGGTGATTTCTGTTATCATTATGATTTAAAAAGGAGCCAAACAACTATGTGATGATAAATGGCTTCATATGATCACTATCCTTAAATAAAAGAAAATTTTTTTGCTTGATCAGTCATATTTTCAAAATCAATGCCAAAATTTCACAGTTTTGAGTATGCAAATTTCTGAGTACAACTATGTAGTGAGTAAATACTTCTAGCAATCCCCAAGTAACCATAAAGGGGAATCACTGACCTCACTACAATATTTATAATTGATTACTTCTGAAAATAGCAACATTTCCTCTTTATAATGGCATGTGAAAATGTCAGGGATGGTTTGTACCATATCTCAAGAATTACTAATTATTATATTGTATATGGTATTGGATCAATTTATAAAAAAAATATGAAAACACAAAATTCACACAATCTACACATTTTAAGGTGGTAATTTAACAAAAACAACAAAAATGTACACAATTACCAAGTTTTAATGCAGTCATTAAGCACCTTTGCGTTTGTGTTCATAACTTTGGAACCGTAAGGGCTAGAATCAAAATAAAAAATGTTTCCCTGTGATTCCTTGAGTCAAGCCCTACAAAATGTATATCTCCGATTTCATTTCCATCTAAATTTTTTTTCCTTCATTTTGAATTTTTAGAAAAACATACTTTTTCGAACTCTTCCTAGACCGTTAGTCCGATCGGCATGAAGTTAGTAATACATCATCTGCAGACCCCACTGACAAAATGTTATCAAAAGACTTTCGATACGTAAAATCTTTCCAAAGATATTAACGATATAATTCCTTCGGTTAAACACAATTTGAGTAATTGATCAATATCTACTCAATGCAAACTCCAAATGTAACCAAACTCGGGACACATAGTCATCAGGACATTTAGAAGATGTCAGCAAAGTTTTGTACAGTTCCACCCCTAGGGGGTGCTACAACTAAAGAACGGTTATAACTTTGCAGCCATTTGAGTGACAATGTTAAATTAAATATGGATCTTCTTTGGTTCAAATACTAACATATTCTTAAAAAAATAGATTCAACAAATTAACAAAAACGGCCACCAGCAGCCAATCAAACTTCAGCATGTAATAACTTGAATTGTGAATGGCTGATGGTCCTGAAACTCTACATGAAGGGTCTGTATAGGAAGCTGTATATTAAATTTTGTGAGAATTGGCCACATGGTGGCGCTATAATAAGCTAATTTTTGTTTTTGCTAATAACTTCGTAACTGTATAGGCTAGAATATATATTTTTTTTGTTTCTCCAAATCCGTTAGTGCCCTTTTTTTTTTTTTTTTTTTGATTTTTATTTCCACATGAAATCTTTTCTACCATTTAGATTTTTTTGAAAAACCTACTTTTTCGAACTTGTCCTAGGCGGTTTGTCCTATTCGCACAAAACTTGGTATACATCATCTGCAGACTCTCCTGACAAAATCAAAAATAATTTTGATATGTCAGATCGTTTTAAAGATATAAGTGAATACATTTTTTGGTTTGGCCTGCAATTACTAATTGGCCTGTATATTGTGAGCGAAAAATTCAAACTTATCAAAACTTTCTGAGAACATTCTGAGGGAACATGCCAATTTTTATACATTTGGCAGAGCTATAACATAACAAATAGCTATTTTTTACAACTATAATAATGCTGTAATTGTACATACTGTAAATAGGCTGTTGTACTTTTTGTCCACCAGAGGGAGCCACACGACAAAATGTCGTCAAAGAGTACTAACAGTTAATACTGAAATATTTTGCCATTCAGCCACTCCTTGTAAGTCAGACAAATACATTATTACATTTACAGCTTTTTTATTCTTAATTTCTCCTTTGGAAGAATAGCTTCTATTTGTCAGTTGCTTTGGATAAAAGCATCTGCTTAATGAAGAAAGGTTATAATAGAGTTCGCACAAGGTCCTTAAAGTGCTTGAATTTAGCTTTTTAAAATGTAAGGTCCGGAAAACCTGGAAAATTGGCTTGTTGTGTGAAAAAGTGCTTTAAAGTGCTTGAAATTAAAAATAGAATGTGTATGTGATTTGTACAAATTATAAAAAAGTAATTAAAGTCAGTAATGATATTTGTAATATTTCCCGCAGGCAGGACACAAACTGCCCTTGATTGGAAGGGCTGTGTGACTGACAGTACAGCTGCCTTCTACCTTGAATTAGTGTTAACAGTGGAGTCCCCCTCAGATTCAGTTGTTCATATTGTGTGCTCATTTTTGTTAATCGGCTAATCTGAACCTTAGTAATGGTCATGGTTTAGATAACTATCCTGCCTGGTCAGTGTAAATTCAATCCAGCATAGCTGGACATTGACACTTTATTATGGTTGGCTCTTGCCAGACACTAGCAATGTACACAGAGCTCATTGTAAGTTATGCAAAAAATACTTCGGGCTGTCAAGTATGGGGAAGGCCACTGAAGAGCCACATGAAGTGGGCGATATATTTAGCTACAGTTTCTCAAGTTGGGTCGTCTTCTGTTCGTGACTTCGTGGGACCTCCATCACTTGTGAGAGAACAGGTAAGAATACGGAGCAGTTAAGTTACTACTACTGCACACACAGTATTGTGACACATCTATACTCTTAAAGTTGTGCAGCTTTTTCAACAAGTAGTGGAGTACCGTCAGTGTCAAATTACTATGTCACGTTTAAGTGATATTAATTTACAATGTGTTCCTAGTGACGGGTAGCTCACGAACGATTCATTCATTTTGAAGCTGGACATGCGTAAAATCCGTGCTCGTGTTTCTTTCATTTAAAAAATATTTGGGAAAAAAAACATGCTCTTCCATTTAGCTTTTTTTATTAATACATGAATGTTTGTTTTATTTGTATGAATTCATCTCATGTTCACATGGATTGTTATTAAAAGTATTTGTAGTCTGTTCAAGTGCTCTTGTATTTTGCAAGAATTTATTCATATTCCTATAGATTATTAATATTAGCTGGAGTCCAGTGTAGAAAGATTCAGCAGAGTCCCTATATGAAAATTTATCAAAGGTATTTTGAAAGTGATTTATTGTCAAACAGTACGCCAAAACGTTCATAATGGGCATGTCCATTTCACTAAAACAGTTATAACTTTTGAACAGATTGAGATATTATCACCAAATTTGGTATACGCATGTAAGAACAAATATTGCACACCTTTGCCTCTTGGTTATGCTATAATAACAAAAAATTAAAAATGGCCTAACTATGGAATCGTTGGTCCGATCGACCTGAAATTTTGCATGCAGTGTCTTTGTCCAATGTGCCATCAAGATCTATGAGGACAGTCGCATATCTTTAAAAACATGGTCGCCATCGACCAATCCACTTTCAGCAGCTTTTATATAGGGTTAAATAAGGCCGATTGGAACTAAACTTGGTATGCCTATTTGTCTTTTGGCCCAAGAGATCTGTGCAAAATTAGACAAACTGGCCACCGGGAGGCGCTGTTGCGTTTTACATTCATGTAAATTGTTGTATATACCTCTGTATTTAAAAAAGAAACACGTTATTCAGACCATGCTGTAAACCTCCTCATTCTAAACAACTTTGCCTTAAGTATCATTGGTCTGAAACAAAACGTTCAATAAATACTTGAGATAAATTTTAAAAGATTACTTTTTCGAACTAGTCATAGGCCGTTTGCCCAATTGGAACCAAATGAGTGCAGAAACATTCTCTGGAGTCCCAAAATGAAAAGTTATCAAAGGAATTGTAAGATTGTAATTTATCGTCAAACGGTATGCCAAAATGTTCATAATGGGTGTGGCCACTTTTACTAAAATGGTTATAACTCTTGAACGGAATGAGATATCATCACCAAATTTGGTACACTTATGTATGAGGTCATTCTGAGGACACACACAAATATTGTGTGCCTCTTGGTGGCGCTATAATGGTTAAAAACAAAATGGCTCCAACTATGGAACCGTTGGTCCAATCGACTTGAAATTTTGCATGCAGTTTATTTGTCCACAGGTGTCATCAAGGTCTATGAGGAAAGTCGCATATTTTGAAAAACATGGCTGCCATTAACCAATCAGCTTTCAGCTGCTTTTATATTGCCAATTTGTATTATTTGGCATCCACTGGATCATTTCTGTCAATTCTGATTATTTTGGTTGTTTCTTCACATGTGCTTGGACCCCGAGCAAAGGAGTTGCAGGTCAAGAGGCCTGCACTGGAGGTGCTGAAGCCCTATTGCTTTTGGAATGTTTTTTCACAATTATTAGGGCCCAAGCACTGAAAGTGCAAAGCCCTATTGTTCTTCTAAGGATTATTATTATTTTTATTATTATTCTTACTTTTGGGGTACATAACATGCGTGAAAACTCTTGAAAGTTTGCACACACATCAGAGTCGCTGGCCATTAGGGCTAGGCAAAGTTGCCAGGGGGGTCAAGCAGGGAGGGAATTTGCAGCACCACCTAGATCATGGGCCTGTTCAGGGGGCTCTGTAGCACATCCCTTTTGAGCTACAGTCACCAAACTTTGTACACATATAGATCTCATCAAGCCAGACAACTTTCATGCTGACAGTCATAAGCTCTGCCCAAAAGGAAGTTGGCCATTTTGGATTGTTTGAAAAATGCATGCTCTAGAATTTGATATACTCCTCAGAGGGATTTCATGTTACAGGTACCAAATATGGGCGACATCATGCCAAGACATTGATGATGCTAAATTGTGAAAGGATTTTTGATTTATCGAACAGTGTTGCCATGGCGACACGATAAAATAACATAAAAAAATTGGAATAAAGGAAATGTCTCATATCTTCTGCGTGCATGGTTTGATTTTTATGAAAATTGAGCCAAATATTTGTCCTTGCAGGCTGATCACATTGATTTGGCTATTGTGGGTCACGGTCGTAGCACCACCAACTGGTGGAAGTGTGTCACTTTTAACAGACTTTGAAATATCCTTATTATATTAACCTGAATTGCTTCAAACAAATTTAGAATAATGTCAAGACAGTGCAGATTTAAAGGTCTGAAGGGATTCTTGATATCTTAAATACTGTTGCCATGGCAATGCATTAAATCTCATCATTCCTTTTTGTGCATATGTTTTGAGGTATTTGGCATGCTTGGATTTCAAAGTTTATTGTTAATAAACATATGTCTTAATTTTTATATAAATAAAATATAATAAAACTATCAACTGAAATGTAAAAATAATAGAAAACCATGATATAAAATGTAACCCAGGTCTGAGTGGCAATTACAAGAAATGTAATAATCTCTTATTCTGCATAAAATAATTAATATTCATGAGTTTCGCAGCACTGCCACCCAAAGTACATTTTTCAGTACAGTTTATTTTTATTTAGAACTAACTTTGTGGTAATGTTCTCTTTCAAATTGCTTATTCAAGCTGTTACAAAGTTGATAGGCCTACAGGATTTTATTAGCAGAATAACATTGGATATGCATGCACTTTCCATCCATGCGTAACCTTTAACCTCTTATGCAATGGGCGAATTAATTACCACTAGACCACTCAGTCGGACTCTTTTTTTTATCAGCGCTGATTTACGTACTTCTCCACTGACATACAATATATCATGACCGACAATAGCATACATAGAGATGAAGTTATCAAATTTATTATGTTATTATGGGGATCCCATCCCTTTCCTTTATGTTTGACTGCGGCAAATCAAATGCTTGAAAAGTTTGAAGCAGTCGCAACATTTCCAAATGTACAGCAGCTATTTGTATAATCTACATATTAACGGTGTATCCTTCTAAACATTCGCGGCACCTCAGACAGCACACATACATCACAGCTCGCGTTTAATCTTCACACTGCGTGCTGAGAATGAGACACAAAAATGTGCATTTATACAAAGAATCCCTAACATTCACTTAAAATCCCATTAGTTGTGTAATAAAATGTGATTAGAATTTGAAGTGTTATTAATACAGTAGGAGAGAGCGGGGCACAAACTAACACTTTTTGGTTTTCTTACGTTTGTGTAAATGTACTTGGGATTCGATGGATTTTTCTTTTTTCACATTAATTTCACACGTGTCAATTACACATATGTGGTCTTGTTTCATGAATACAGCGTGTACTCATCTACCTTGAAAAAAAGAAATTGAAACAGGAGAGGGGCACATTGTAACAAGACCATATAACAGCTTAACCCCCCCCCCCCCACAACTGTATCTGATCTAATTAAAAAGCCTAGAAGATAAACTGAATTTACATGTCAATAAAAGCCATTTATTAACTTTACAAGAATTTTGACACTTGACAATAAATATACAACAAAGCCACAGCATTGACCGAAATAATGCATGGATTGATGACAAACACACACACACACACACACATACATTAAGGGACTGACTGCATGGAATTGCATATAGTTTTTTGGAATTGGGGCACAACTGGGATTTAAACCTGGCTTGTCACTTCTGCTGGCTATCTGAGAACTAAAAGACTATGTAAGATGCTAGCTAAAAGATTGGAGATTAAAATTATACCAAGTTTGTCTCATTTTAAATAAACAGTAAAAACAGAGATGAAAATCGACTCATGTGAATTTTTACTTTTGCTACTTTAAAATGAACTTTTGGCAATATCTTCCAAAGTTTTTTTTTTATTTATTTATTTATTTTTTTTCACAATTTTTTTTTTTTATCTACACGGTGTTGATATGGCAACAAGTAAACAAATGAAGTTTCGTCTCACCAGCGTGCGTGGAAACATTTAAACCACATGTGTGACAACTAACCCCGCGTTAGTTTGTGCCCGCACTCCCCTAGGCTACAAATCTGAAAATGACAATATATGCTGAACACTTGTATGCTGAAAGTAAGTGTTTATAAATGCTTTTACTGATATAAAAATGTCAATTATATACAGTAGACATATGCAATATACAGAATATGACAATATGACAAAAATTTAAATGTTCAAATATGTATCATGATTTTTTTAAACACTTGTGGAATTTAAATGTGTACATAAATGCTCAAATATATGAACTCTAATTGTATTTGTTCATATATGGCCAGTGGCGATTTCTCAGGGCCAGCAAAGCCTTCTCTGCTGGCCTAACATCCTTTCATTCTCAATCACATTTTTGCCTATGTATTTTCAATCACTTTCCTCTCCTAATTAATCTACAAACGAATAGCAAAAAACAAAAAAAATTATCCAATAAGAATGTATTCCTCGATGCTTACAAGCAAAGTGTGACAACTGTTTCACAAATCTCATACCTGAAGCCATGCAGGTTAGCTGAAGCAGCGCGTGAGTTTGAGCTCCACCCCGTCAGGCCTTCAGAATCCCTCAACAGTGTAAGTGAATAGGCATATAAAGTCAGATTGTCAGATTCATCAGCCAATCAGATTGATTTATTTGTTCTTGTGGGTGTGGTCAGTGTGAACATGCAGTATTCTAAACTAATTTATGTCCTCATTTGCCATACATTAATTTAGAGTCTATTTAAACAGTTGTGCGTATGAATAACGAATGCAGACTCAAATTTAATGTACTTCATTTATTTTGACAGTGCACAGAGAAAAAAAATGCAACAACAGAATTGCAACAAAATTACAAGCCTAAATGACTTCTGTGCTCATATTAAAATCTACTTAGACTACCTTAACACCTAATGCCATGAATTACATTTGTTAATTTAATTTAAAGCCAGTTTATGGATAAATAAAAATGGTAAATAATTTCATTGCAATATAATCTTTAGATCTACATATTATTTTCAATAATTATATTAAATTATAGCAAAAATTTAAAATTAATCAGTTAGCAAAAAATTTAAAATTACAATTTAAAAATTGATTAGATAGATAGATAGATAGATAGATAGATAGATAGATAGATTCACTGAATGGTGATTCATGAGACTGTCACCACATTTAGACTACATTATGCCAAGACATCAAAGATGCTAAATTGCTAACAGATTTTTAAATATCGAACAGTGTTGCCAAGGCGATTCACTAAATTAATGGCAAAAATAGGCAGACAGGAAGTGTCTCATATCTTCTGTGTGCATTGTGTGATTTAGGTCAAAATTGAGTTGTATGTTTTTTCTTGGGGGCTATTCACATGAATGTGGCTATTGTGGGTCACGGTCATAGCACCACCAACTGGCAGCAGGAAGTGTGGCACTTACAACAGACTTTGAAAAAGTTATCTTACATTTACCCAAATTGCTTAAATTGTTTAGACACTGCTGATGGAAAATTTTGAAGGGATGCTTGATAACTTTAATAGTGTTGTCATGGCAATGGATTAAATTACATGAAGTTGTAGTCAAACTGGAATGGTGGCATATATCTATTACACATTGTATGTTTAGGGTTCAAGTTTACATTAATTTTGAGTTGTTGTTGGGGGCTCTGTTTTGCCCCCTTTAAAATATGCATTTTTGGGATGCTCTGTAGCACACCTTTTTTCAACTACAGTCTCTAAACTCGGTACATATATAGATCTCATCAAGCTGGAAAACTTTGTGCTGACAGTCTTAAGCTCCGCCCAACAGGAAGTCGGACAGGAAATGGGTATAACTTGGTCATGCTTGGTCTGATCAGCATCAAATTGTGCATGGTTACAAATGGGCCATTCCTGATTACACCAACATGGCAATTACGAGGCAGATGCTGTATTTAGTTACACAATTGTATATGTTATAGAAACATGGTTATGTTTGTGAAAATGTACAATTAATTGCTTCATGTGTACTGAAATATACTGGCATAACTTGTGGAATGGTAGTATATTTAGATGTCATTTTCTTGTACACATGATCAATCAATGTTTCATTTTCAGTGTAGGTCCTTTGACACACTAAACATAACCTAGGTTTGCCATCAATGTAGAAATTTTGTGTGTTTTCAATTCATCATGGTTCCAATCACCAATTAAAATGATATTATCTGACATATTGTTTAATGTATTGCAATATATTTTTGAAACAAAGATAATCGATATTGTGGTGGCCTGTAAATAACAACTCTGATTATATCAAGTTTGTTGAGTTGACATTATGCACTGTATGTTAACACTGGAAATGTCCAAAATATTGTAATCATTATTAGTTCTACAGTATATGCCAACACCACCATGTTTTTGGTGTCGAATTGAATTTAACAGAGGGTTGACTGTACTGTAAGCAAAACAATGTGGAGCACTGTGAAAGTGGTAGCCTGCAATGCAAGTGGATTCACTTGATATGTTTGCAGGCAGCCATGTCTCTGTTACAGCTATACAGCTATAATTATAGGATTGGACTGAAGCCTTTAAATCTAGCAAATGGCAGTGTAAATCTTGAACATTCATTAGGAAAATTTAAAAAGATTTGTTGGTTATTTGGTGAAATATTATAAAGTTCAAACTGTGGCATTGTGTTGACATATTCTTGGATGTTGTTTTTGCAATAAATTGCTTTATCAGCAAAATCTTGAATGACCAACCCACTTAAAGCAACATATGCCTGGCCAGCTGCAAAAATTTTTTTTAGTGATATGACTGCTTCATTGACAGTTAATCTTTGCACTTTGTGTACAGTGCAAACACATGCCAAATTTAATGGGAACTGCTTACACAACCCACCCTTGCTGTTAATTCACTCTTCCTCTAAAGTAATTGGAATGGAATTCATGATGTTTCTAGGTGGTGGTGTACGCTTTCAAGTGGTATTCCCAACTTTATCATCACCAAACTGAACAAATACTAAATTCACAATTGTGTTGTTTGTATTAAGGGCCATGTCTGTTACAGTACCATAGACACCATTTACAGCCCATCAGTGACAGTAATATTCTTAATTAACATGACTCACGCACCTTTACCTAATATAAACTTTTCCGGTAAACAGGAATTAAATACTTTGGAAAAGTGTCCCTTTTTAAGTTGCATTTGTCCAGTTTGTTGATTTTTCTCAAAATCCTGAGCCTCTACACAAATGTGGTCTGGGCAATATGCAATTGTCTGTTTGATTTTATGCTCTTCCACTTGCGTATTTGTTGGGAAAATGTGTAAAGTGGAAGAGGTTTGCCTAGTTTCCCTACTTTTGTGCATATTTAAGTCATTAAGTGATAATGAGGAACTCTTGCTACGTGTATGCAATCTATTCAATATTTCCGCAAAAGCTGAGTCTTTTTGTCTAACAATGTTCATTAATTCTGACAGTGCAAATTTGTTGTTCCACAAATCCAATGGAGCATTTTGCAAATACAATGATTTTCCTCTCAGGTGGCAATTGGAAAAAAATATCCCACAGCAATTATACTAACTTTACCAAATGGAGAGTAGTCACCTCTCTGCTTTATTTGTCTAAGCCTACAATGGCCATAGGCTAGTAGGCTGTGGTTTACCATAGAAATTTAATCTATAATCAGTATAAGCAAGTTACTAAATACCACACGCATTGTATTTACTTTTTCTTCGCCTAAAGGTGTGCAAGTCAATTTTACATCTGTCCTGATTGAAAATGTGCTATGGATGGTCTTGGCATCCAAGTTGAAAGCAGCAATTCCAGTAGGTGCTCTCTAAGCACCAATGTCTTACCTGATAGAAAATATCTTTTTGTTTGGAGTTCAGAGACCTAAGTAGATTGAGAGCATCTGATCTACACAGACATTCAAACTAGATAAATTGTTTCTTTCATTTTGAATGGATAGAGCAGGAATTATATCAACATTCTTATCAAGTTCTTTTGATGAATCTCTAATTTCTTGTTGACATTCCAAGCACTCTGACTGCTGCTCAGGACACATCTCAAACATTTGCCAGATTGCCCTGGCTACATTTTGCGAGGGACCTACGTCCCCATGTGAAGGGGGACCCCTTGTTATTATTGTTATTATTATTATGCAAAGTGTATAGCAACAAAAAGCATCTTCTTTGCACCAAGTGCAAATAGTGTTATATGACATTTGTACTCCTAATTAAATATTAACAGTAAAGGGCATAACTGCAGCCTGTTTATTGTGTTTATTTAGAGTCCCACAGACACCCTACACCAACCCCTACCCCTAAACATAACCCTAATCTTCACTTACGAAAAATAACCATGGTTTTACTAAAGTTACCATAGTATCACCATGGTATTTTGTTGTAAAATCATGGTAACCACAAAATTAAACATGATTACTATATAAACACCATGGTTAATTGTATTCAAACTATGGCTTCCATCTAAAAAATGGTTACTACAATATTACTAGAGTAAAACCATGGTTAATTTTACCCAGATCAAACCTTTCTCTCAACTCCCCAACCAAAAGGGTGAATCGAATCCAGGTCGACAGCATGGAAAAGAAACTGTGTCTTTACACACAACGCCACCTAGTGCAAATAGTCACTCCTTGGTTATTATTATTATTATTACTATTCTTACTTGTCACTATTAAAAAATGTATGCAATTGCAAATTTTTCACACAGCACCTCTGATCTCGCCAGACAGCACCCTGCATGCAGCACCCCTGTTGGGAAACGCCATTTCTTGGGGTGTGCCGATCTACCGAGCCAGTTTCAAGATGTGTCGAACAAACTGCGCCGCATGAGCTCTGATATGATGACATGTAGTGGCACAGAGTGGCAAGGTCTGTGTTGGATGTGTTGAACTAGCGATGGCCAATTTGTTAATGAACCATTGTTTAGAGTCGGTTCTATTTTATGAATTGGTCTAAGAGGACCTAGCAGAATGGCCTGCACTGGCTGGCAATAGAGTTTGAATCATTTGAACAGTTCACGCATGGACTGAATCATTTGGAGCGGTTTCTCAAACCATTCTCACAGTATCAGGGTACTTGAGAAGACAGATGAGTATACATTAGTGGTGGCCCATGCATTTTAAGTCTATGCCTTCAGTGCAATTCATGCCATTAAGAAAACATCTTGGTTACTGATGTAACCTCTGTTCCCTGATGGAGGGAACGAGACATTTTGTCAATGTAGTGACACTAGGGGTTTGATCTTGAGAGCCCCAATCACCTTTGCTTAAAATAGAAAAGGCCAATGAGAATTGGCGTGTTCCCTCTCTGTCACTCGATGTAGTGACATTAGGGGTTCCTACAGGAAACGCCACAGGCACTGAACTGTGTCACAAGGTACGGAAGAGTGGACATGGGCAAGCTGCTGCGTGCCTCACCGTGACCTTCCAGCAAGTTAGGTAAGGCATCTCCCTAGTCCCGTTGGGGGGGGGGGGTGCACTTACCCTAGTAGGCTACCGGCAGTGCCTTTCCTGATTTGCTGTTAAGCAATTTCCTGCCAAGAACTTTCTAGAATAGTGCTGGGAAGTGCTCTTCCCTCTCCAGGAAGGAGAGCACTATGGAGACCACATCCTACCAGAGGGAGGTTAACATGTGGAGAATATCTCACATGGACTTACCAACGGGGAAGTTCACATATGGAATGATACCACTGGAGGACCCTATCTACAGAGAGAGTACGCAGCCACAGTGGCCGAGGCAGAGAATGCTCTGGCGAGGGGAAACACAGGGTTTACCTAAAGGGAAACCGAACAGTGGAAACTCATCATACGCGATTACCAAGGGGGAATCACCGTGCATGGAGCACTGAGCCCGAGCACATGGGCTCACTTGAAAAGGGGCATACCACGAGTACTGGGCCTGGTGTTGTTACTTCGTCACCGAACAGTACTTAAGAATTAAAGAGGTGTCCGGGGTTCACTGGATACGGGGAACTGTTGTGGACAAAAAGGCGCACATTATCACCTTGAAAAAAGGGGAAAGGCGCAATGCAAGTGGTACACACAACCAGCCGCCCAGTCTACCTGCTGTTAAAGCGTAGCACTCAGGTTGAAACCAGGTCTATGTGTAGGTTATAAAACCTCGCAAAGGTATTGGGTGTAGCCCAAACTGCAGCTCTGTATATGTCTGCTAGAGAGGCCCCCCTTGCCAGTGTCCAGGAGGATGCAACACTTCTAGTGGAGTGTGCCCGGACTCCCAAGGGGCACGGCAAGTCCTGAGATTGGTTTGCAAGAGAAATGGCATCCACAATCTAATAGGCTAGCCTCTGCTTGGAGACAGCTTTCCCCTTCTGCTGTCCTCCAAAACAGACAAAGAGCTGCTCCTAGTATCTACAGCTCCGCATGCGGTCCAGTTAGATGCACAGGGTGCGAACTGGACACAGCAATGACAAGGCTGGGTCATCCTCCTCTGAAGAGAGTGCTTGCAGGTTCACCACCTGGTCTAAAAAGGAGTGGTGGGAACTTTGGGCACATAACTGGGCCGGGGTCTCAAGATCACGATGTTCGCTGGTAACAGAGAGTGCCTCCAGGTTCCCCACCCTCTTGATGGAAGTGAGAGCCACCAGGAGGGCCATCTTCAGAGACAAAGTGCTGAGCTCGGCCTGCTCCAGGGGCTCAAAGGAGTCTCTCTGTAGGGCAGGTAGGACCACAGAGAGATCCCAAGAGAGAATCAGACACGGTCTAGGAGGATTCAACCTCCTTGCCCCCTTGAGGAACCTGTTGATCAGGTTGTGTTGTCGTGAGGGCCTCCCGTCCAGTGTGTCGTGGTAAGCTGCTATGGCAGCCACGTACACTTTCAGGGTAGAGGGAGACCGCCATCTCTCCAGCCCTTCCTGAAGACAGCACAGACCCGACGGTGCATCTCTGTGGTCTTCCCCACGGGAAGAACACCAGTTCGTGAAGAGATGCCACTTCAAGGCATACAGCCGCCTCGTAGAGGGGCATCAGATCCAAGAACCAAGTCCGGTTGGGCCAGTACAGCGCAACGAACAGGACTTGCTACTCGTCCTCCCTGACTTTGCACAGAGTCTGTGCAATGAGGCTCACTGGAGGAGATGTATACTTGCGTGGCCCCCGAGGCCAGCTGTGCGCCAAGGCACCCGTGCCGAGGGGAGCCTTGGACAGGGAGTACCAAAGGGGGCAGTGAGAGAACTTTTGGGAGGTGAACAGGTCTACCTGCACCTCCCCGAATCTCTCCCAATTCAGCTGGACTACGTGGGGGTGGAGTCCCCACTCCCCACGGAGCGTTACCTGCCGTGAGAGTGTGTCTGCTGCACAGTTGAGGACGCCCAGAAGGGGAGTGGCTTGCAGCGACTTCAATGTCTGCTGACTCCAGAGGAGGCGGCGGCGGGTGAGTTGCGACATGCAACGTGAGCGTACACCGCCTTGGCATATGCCGCCTTGTCCAGAGCCCCGAGACTGCCTGCCCATTGCACACGGCACCCCAGCCCGAGTTCGAGGCATCTGTCGTGACCATGACGCGACTTGAGACCTGCTCTAGGGGAACATCTGCCCATAGAAACGTCAGGTCCGACAAAGGGCTGAAAGTCTGATGGCACTGTGGCGTGATGATCACATGCCGGGTGCCATGGCGCCATGCCCACCTCGGGATTCGAGTCTGTAGCCAGTGCTGAAGCGGTCTCATATGCCAACCAGAGGGGGCGAACCACCGCCGAGGATGGTATATGTCCCAGGAGCCTCTGAAATTGTTTCACTGGCACTGCTACATTCTGCCTGAAGGTCTTCAGGCAGGTCAGCACTGACTGAGCACGTTTGGTCATAAGACGTGCCTTGAGAGTGACCAAGTCCAACTCCATACCAAGAAAAGAGATGCTCTGCACAGGGGAGATATTGCTCTTCTCCCAGTTGACCTGAAGCCCGAGTCAGTCGAGGTGCTGAAGCACAAGGTCACTGTGCGCACACAATAGATCTCACGAGTGAGCTAGGATTAGCCAGTCGTCGAGATAATTGAGAATGCAAGTGCCCTTCTCCCTCAGCGGGGCCAGGGCAGCCTCTGCGACCTTGGTAAAGACGTGAGGGGACAGGGACAGACCAAAAGGGGAAGACCTTGTACTGGTATGTTCGTCCCTCGAAGGCAAACTGAAGTACGTAGTTCCTGCATCAGCCCTGGGTCAGTTCTACCCTCGTGCAGATCTTTCAGCGCCTTGGCATGGTGGACATGTAGGATGGCCATTGAATGCAGGGTGGAAGCGGTTTGACCCGTGGCCTTGTAAGCCTTCGTCATTAATGAGGAAGAGAACTTACAGGCCTTGGAAGGGAGCCTTGGTCGGTCGCGCCAGGTGGCTGCACTCTGCGGGCATAAATGCACCGCTACGGCGCGCTCTACCTGGGGAACTCAACATATCCCTTAGACACTGCACTGTCAAGGGTAGTTAGGATGGACGAGCCCATGAAGCGTGTACGGGCAGAAAAAGGTGCCTTCCATGACTTCGTTAGCTCCTCGTGCACTTCCGGCCCAAAAGGCACTGGGGCAGGTCACGGCCGTGAGTCACGCTCTGAGCCCAGAAACCAATCATCCAGCCTCAAACACTCAGGGCAGGGTGAAAGGTTCCATTTCAGCCCGATGTTCGCAGCCACCCAGGCAAGCACGGCTGCCATCTTAGCATCTGCCTCATCCTGTGCTCTACCACCCGTGGGCGGGAGCTCAGAAGATTCATCCACTTCCGATAGCAGAAGCCCACCCTCCGATGCTGTGACCGGAAGCTCATCCTCGTCGCGAGCTGCTAACGACACATTAAATCCACCCGGAGGCAGATAGAATGAGCGTGCTGGGGGATGGGAGGTCCGCGGGGGTTGAGCCGGCGAAAACGCTCCCATATCCACATCGCCCGCGGTGCTTGCCGACCCGGCCGGCTGAGCATCAGCCCAGGACGGAGCAGGTTGGGGAGGTCCTTGCTTCATGAAGAAGGAAGTGAGCCCACAACATTCTCATGGGCATGTTCTCGCAATGAGAACATAAACCTTCCACGAAAGCTGCCTTAGCGTGCTGGCGCCCCAAGCACTCGAGACAGATTTCATGGCTGTCCGTAGGGGAGAGATAATGGCCACATCCAGTAGCGCAAACGCGGAAGGACAAAAGATGCCATGCGTTTGCATGAGCTCTTTTAGAAGGAAATATACTCTTTTGAATATACTCTTTTAGCACCCAGGGGAAGCACAACACACGACCGTGTGAGGGTGACCGCTGATATGCGCCGTAAAAATCAAGCAGCGTAAGCGAAAGGTGAGAGGACGAACACAAGCATGCATTTGGCTCTGAAAAAAATCTGAATGAGTGGTGCACGCCATCTCCTTTTATACCTGTATGTCCGGAGGTGGAGAGCGGCATGCAAATTCCACTCGCCAATTTTCATTGGCCTTTTCTATTTTAAGCAAAGGTGATTGGGGCTCTCAAGACTGAATCCCTAGTGTCACTACATCGACACAATGTCGAGTGAGTGACAGACAGTGAACACTGTTTCACAATAGCTATTGGAAGTCCGATTCTTTTCCACAGACCAGTTTTACATCATCACATAATGACATCACTGTAAATAATGCTAATACCCCGGCATCATGGAATACATGCTCAAACACATTCAATAAAGTGCATACAGTTATTTAGGGCTAATTTTAAAAGTTTTACACATTTACAAATGAATTGCGTTTTTGTGAAGAGTGATCTGAATGGTGTACACTCACATGAGATGAAGACTGTACTCATAATAGTTTTCTATAAAAACATTTTTTATTATATATGGTGCGGGTCACCCCCTTCAATGTGTTTCGCCATGTTGAAAAAACATGACCTGCTGTGTTTCAGTAAACATCGAAGAAGAAAATCATTGCGCTCATTGGCTGCCACCAATGTAGATACACGTGTCTATGCATAGCACAGTTTTGTTGTTTGGTGATGTGAAGAGAGAAAAGAACACAATGGAATATCCTTAATATCATGCTTTAGCAGCGGAGACAACAGGAGATTCAGTAGCTGTACTGCCGAAGAAGCAAAAAAGGTCTGAAGACAGAAAGACCGGCAAAGGCAAAAAACTTGAGTAAACATCCATATGGCATACACAAGGTGGAAAGATTTTATGATGGAGAAAAACATGAGTAGTGATGCCGATGTTGCTTCTTTTTTGTTGGACAGGTAAGGAATTATTAATTATTTTAGAACACTCTCTATTATAATACCAGAGGAATTTACAGAAAACTCATACACGTTTCCCTCTAACTTTTTAAAATTAGGTGTGCAGTCAAAGTATGTTAGTAATGGACAGTTTTCAGCTGTGTTAACAAATGCAACCAGAAAGCAATGTGTCATTTTCATTTCTTTATCACAGCTATAGTAAGGGGGGCCAATTTACCTCCACCTCTATGAAATGGCACACATCTTAATTTGTTTAGTAGCCTGGCACAGCGATTGTTGCGGATTTTGAGGAAACCATGACGTTGGTTTGTTTGGAAACAAAAGTTCTTCAAATACAATATTCATGGACATACTAAATTTGATAATCAAAAACAATTCTAATCTTTCCTTTATCATAACATTGTGTTGCTAGATAATTTAGGTTTATTTCACACTAAGCAGTTCTCTAATAAAAGGTAATAACTGTCTTTAGAAATAACGTGAAATGTAGAGTCTCCAATGATTATTGATATGAGGGACAATATCAATCTGTCCTTAACTGTAGAAGCCTTTTTGCTTGAATTCTAACGTTTGTTTTTAGGCAAAGCAATTATATTATAGGAGTAATAAATAACTTTAGAAATGACCTCAAACTCCGACATTTTCCAGATGTAATTGATATTCCAGAGCTGGCGGGGGCAGCAGAGAGGATCATGTTGATCCACATCAATAGATGGCAGTATAGCATCTAGCACAACTGTAACATCGGTTCTTAAAGTACACGAAGAAGAGCTATGCTAACGCTAGCTAGAGAACTACTGAATAAGTTTTGCACCTAAGCACCCAATACTGTCACAGATATACAAATGCAGATGTTCTACATGTCTAAAGCATATAAAGTAAATAAACTAGTCTTAAATCAACTCACCCTTTAAATAAAAAAAAAAAAAAAAAAAAAAATAAAAAAAATAAAAAAACACATGATCCATGTTACATCCTCCCCAGTGTAGGGTTGAGAAGTAACAAATAAAAGAATGAGAGGTGGTCTGCCTCCTGTCTCAGCACTCCAGACAACTCAGTTTCGGAGTTTACAAGTTCATTAAATTTCACAAATAGCATACAAAAGTCAGAGAGAAAATTAATTTGACTCCTATTAAAGGAAATAATTATTATTTTTATTTTTTTTGCTCTGTTGTGTGTACTTAGTGTATATTGCACTGAAATGTATCACTGATACCAGTTTATTGTAAAGCGACCTTGAGCTTGGGAAAGGCGCTATATAAAACAACTTCTTAAAAGCAGCAACAACTTCAGGAGGGTGGAAGGCCAAAACATCAAACATAAACTCTCTACCTAAAGGGGTGTACAATTGAAATAATCTGTTCAAAGAAAACCAAATAAACATACATTTACACTAACTTCTTTATTGGCCAAAAACAGGAGAAAATAGCTAAATGATTTTTTTTCTCCCCAATTTGGAATGCCCAATTCCCAATGCACACTAAGTCCTCATGGTGGCATAGTGACTTGCCTCAATCCGGGTGATGAGGACGAATCTCAGTTGCCTTCGCATCGGAGACTGTCAATCCGCACATCTGATCATGTGGCTTGTTGAGCGTGTCCACACACAATTCACCACTCGCCCCACCGAGAGCGAACCACATTATAGTGACCACGATGAAGTTACCCCATGTGACTTTACCCTCCCTAGCAACCGGGCCAATTTGGTTGCTTAGGAGACCCGGCTGGAGTCACTCAGCATGCCTTGGATTTGAACTCACGACTCCAGGGGTTGTAGTCAGTGTCTTTACTCGCTGAGCTACCCAGGCCCCCCAAATAGCAAAATGATTAACAAAAATGGCACCTGCCTCCCTATGATGTAGTTTAAAATAGAAAGTAAAGCCATAAAAATAATTTAAGCCTTACAACTAGCTCAATGCTTTAGCAAGAAAGGTTAACAACAGCTCTAAAAAACACTTGCACACAAGCAAAACCAACAGAACTGTCTGAGGGAGAAAAACTCCACTCTGGAGAAACATCATCTCTTTTCATGTTGGGTCTGCAGTGCTTTAATGCTGGCTCTCTTCCTCCCATTAACCAATTACATCATGTTAGCCCTCTTGATGGTAACTGGTGCCAGCTGGTGTAAATCAAGTACCTGCCAAGGAGAGTGGGAGGAGCCACAGAGAGGAGAAGTGAAAGAAATTCTATTTCACTACTGTTGTGTTTGACAACCGTGCGGACATGTTTTGTGCTGGTTTTAACGGTATCGGTGTGGTGTTTTGGAAATAGGAGGTGGGGCTAAAACAACGGCTCAGTCTTGTGGAAGTTAAAATGGCCAAAATCGCTTATAGCACCTTTAAATGCAATAAAGGCCCAACATTTGATAATTTTTGGTTTTAAAAGATACATGTTTAAGTTCACACAGTACAAGTCTGCATTGCTAGTAATTCACCTGTTTTAATCATCTTTTCTTTCTTTTTTGTGTTGTCTCAAAGAAAAGATGAAAATAATTAGAATTTCTTTTCATCACTGATGTATCTGTAAAATTACATGACTGTGTCAGCATGGCTAGCAAAAAGAAAATTATTTACTGCCCTCAAGTTGTCTCTTATTATGTTTTTCCCCCAGTAGAATCTTAACACAATCTTTTCTTCAAGAAACCGAACGCTGCTCTTTTCCATACAAAAACATATTGTATGGAAGTATTGAAAAAATGCATATTGAAAAAGTAACAGCATGTGGGTTTTGAACAACATAAGGGTGAGTAAATTAGAGAGTAAAAGTACATTTTCCATTTTTAGGTGAACTACTCCTTTAACTGGTGGCTCATTTTCTGATCCCAGACCTACTCAAGGACATATTCTAAATAAAATGGTCCCTTTTAAAAGAAGACTCTTAGGAGAGGCTGTTCAAAATTCAGAATTAATTAAAGACATAAAGTCTTAAATTGATGGTAAATTATTTCATAATAATATTTGCATTAAATATATATGACACTGTCCCTGCCATAACCTAAAAACACAATGGAAGCCACAAGTCTACTCCTTTAATGTTTTCACATTCACACTTATGAATGACATACGAATCACGTACTGTTTATGACATATTGTTAATTCAAATGGCCAAATGGAGAATAGTTTGTCGGTACAACATTTCAATCATAAAATAGTGGGCAAATATTGCATGTTTAGTTAGTTACATCTTACATAACATACTAAAACTCTCAACCTGAACTGCTCGCTGTTGCGTGGTGCTGGAATAATCCACAAGGTTCCCTCTTAGCTTCTGACACTTGAGTCCCGCCTTCATCGATTCGTTTGGCTATCTTGAATGACATTGATGAGTGGTGTTAGAATACAGAGCATGCTAAAATGTCAAGTTTTTTAAACCATTAGTTTATTCCTGCAATAACTTAATGGCAATTAGACATGGTGCATAATGTACTGCAGTAGAACAGCAACAAGGATATAAATGATTGGGGGGGGACAATCTGGCCATATCTAATTACTAAAGGGGACTTGTCCCCCTCAATGTATATTGTGGTTACTACTCTGCTATAATGCAATATCAAACTGATGTAACAGGTAAAGGTTGGGCAGGGAGGAGGCGGGAACCGGCTCATCAGTCAAAATAAAGTTTTAATATCAAACTCAACTTAAAAAACACAGACACACATGCAACACAGCCGCGTGCATCTCTCACTCTCTCTCTCGAACCAGCGCCTTGGGCTACCCCTTATCTCGCTGATCAGCTGATTCAGTGCCGGCCGTGCCGACTCTGCCTCTTATGAACCTGAGGGAGAGGCAAGGAGAGGTGTGGGGAGAGGGAAAAGGCGAGTGGAGACACACAGAGAGAGAGAGGAGAGAGAAGATCTGGCTCGTCGGCTCTCAGACGCGCTGTCACCTGGTCCTCAACCACGCCTTCTCCCTCTGGCAGACGCCAGCTCGCTCCTCCCCCAGCGGATGGCAGCGAGTCTTCCGGCCTCTGGTGCATGGAACCTCTCCTCCCCTTCTCGGCAGATGGCAGTGGTTCCTCCGGCTCTCGGCGGCCGGCAGCGACCCCTTCGTCCCCAGGCAGATGGCCGCGGCTGCTCCCCTGGCAGATGGCAGCAGCGAGGACTCCGCGACAGCGCATCCCTCCTCCCTCCCGGGTTTCGGCACCACTGTAACAGGTAAAGGTTGGGCAGGGAGGAGGCGGGAACCGGCTAAACAGTCAACATAAAGTTTTACATCAAACTCAACTTAAAACAAACACAGACACACATGCAATGCAGCCGCGTGCGTCCCTCTCTCTTGAACCAGCACCTCTGGCTGCCCCTTATCTTGCTCTCCCGCTGATCAGCTGATTCAGTGCCAGCTGTGCTCCATCATGGCCCGGCCATGCCCTCCTCCTCGTCACAGCTGAGAACAGTGAAAATAGCCCAGACGAATACAAGCTGCGAATGTGAAGGTTTAATACATTTGTATTTGGCTTGAATGGACTGTTGGCCCGTGTGATCGCCTCTGTAGTGATGTCACTTAAATATGCCTTCCATGGGAAATCTGCCTTTCAGTATGGACCTTTTACAGTTTCCTTTACAACTAGGAAGAGATGAGTGTTACTTTTCTCTAATATTGAGATTGTGAACATCTATAATGTATAATCAGATACATGATCTTCAGTTAAAACAACATCATTTCATTCAGTACAATGTTGTTGGAGGTAGATGGACCCTTACAAAGTTTTGGGGAAAAAAACAATTTTTAAAAAATGTTTCCACATATGATTTTGCACCAGTTCGATAGAATGGTCCATATACAGCAGAAATACTAAGAGTGGTATGGTAGTATGGCATTTCCAACTCAGAGTTGACTGTCACTTGAAATTGTTTAACATAAAATGTAGTTGTAGCAGATTTGATAAACCTTCACCTGTCAGCAGCAAAATTACATTACCAATGTCAACAATTACCATAACCAAATTACCAAAACATGAAAAAAAGACAAATCCAATAGCTATTACAATAAAACTGTTGTGTATTTGAATGATTGCAGTGTCTTTTATGTGTATATACACTCACTGAGCACTTTATTAGGAACACTATGGTCCTAATTAAGTGCCCGACATGGTCTTCTTCTGTTGTTGCCCATCTGCCTCAATGTTGTGCATTCTGAGATGCTATTCTGCTCACTACAATTGTACAGAGTGGTTATCTGTGTTATCGTAGCCTTTCTGTCAGCTCGAACCAGTCTGGCCATTCTCCGTTGACCTCTCTCATCAACAAGGCATTTCCATCCACAGAACTGCCGCTCACTGGATGATTTTTGTTTTTGGCACCATTCTGAGTACATTATAGAGACTGTTGTGTGTAAAAATCCCAGGAGATCAGCAGTAACAGAAATACTCAAACCAGCCCATCTGGCACCAACAATCATGCCACGCTCCAAATAACAGAGATCACATTTTTCCCCATTCAGATGTGAACATTAACTGAAGCTCCTGACCCATATCTGCATGATTTTATGCATTGCACTGTTGCCACACGATTGGCTGATTAGATAATTGCACAGATATATAGGTGTACAGGTCTTCCTAATAAAGTGCTCAGTGAATGTATAGCTTATGTACATGTTTGCATGGTATAATTAATATTTAAATACTTTTGAAAAATCAAATCAAATCAAATCAAATCACTTTATTGTCACACAGCCATATACACAAGTGCAATGGTGTGTGAAATTCTTGGGTGCAGTTCCGATCAACATAGCATTCGTGACAGTGATGAGACAGTACCAATTTACAATAACATCAAATTAACACAGCACAATTTAAACATCTGATATACACATAATTACACTCAACAATATACAAATAATAACATACACTGTACAGTATACAATACACATTATATAGATACACATTACTCAATAAAAATAAAAAATAAAAATATATAAAAAAGTATATATAGTAGTATATATAGAATGTACAGTATTGTACTGTATTGACATTCAGACTGTCGGTTGATAGTCAGTTGTTAAGAGAGAATGTAATATAATAATAATATAATTTATGACAGTCCGGTGTGAGATATAAGAGTAAGAGTAATAAAGTGCAGTGCTGATGTATTTTGATCGTGGGAGATCAAGAGTTCAGAAGTCTGATTGCTTGGGGGAAGAAGCTGTCATGGAGTCGGCTGGTGCAGGTCCTGATGCTGCGATACCGCCTGCCTGATGGTAGCAGTGAGAACAGCCCATGGCTCGGGTGGCTGGAGTCTCTGATGATCCTCCGAGCTTTTTTCACACACCGCCTTGTATATATTTCCTGGAGGGAGGGAAGCTCACCTCCGATGATGTGTCTGGTAGTTCGCACCACCCTTTGCAGTGCTTTGCGGTTGTGGGTGGTGCTATTGCCGTACCAGGCAGAGATGCAGCCAGTCAGGATGCTCTCTACAGTGCAGGTGTAGAACTGTGTGAGAATGTGGCGGTTCATTCCAAACTTCCTCAGCCGTCTCAGGAAGAAGAGGGGCTGATGAGCCTTCTTCACAACGACTTCAGTGTGGATGGACCATGTGAGTTCTTCAGTGTTGTGGACACCCAGGAACTTGAAGCTGCTGACTCTCTCCACTGGTGCTCCATTGATGGTGATGGGACTGTGTTCTCTGTCTTTTCTTCTGAAGTCCACCACAAGCTCCTTTGTCTTACTGACATTGAGGGAGAGGTTGTGCTCCTGACACCAGTGTGTCAGAGTGTGCACCTCCTCTCTGTAGGCTGTTTCATCATTGTCAGTGATCAGACCTACCACCGTCGTGTCATCAGCAAACTTAATGATGGCATTGGAGCTATGTGTTGCCACACAGTCATTTGTGTACAAGGAATACAGTAGTGGGCTGAGAACACAGCCCTGTGGGGCTCCAGTGTTGAGGGTTAGTGATAAGTAGATGTTGCTGCCTATTCTAACCACCTGGCGTCTGCTTGACAGGAAGTCCAGGATCCAGCTGCACAGTGAGCTGTTTAAGCCCAGAGCCCGGAGTTTCTCATCTAGCTTGGAGGGCACTATGGTGTTGAATGCTGAGCTGTAGTCTACAAACAACATTCTCACATAAGTGTTCTTTTTTTCCAGGTGGGAGAGAGCAGTGTGTAGTGTAGATGCAATGGCATCATCAGTGGAGCAGTTGTTGCAGTAAGCAAACTGCAATGGGTCAAGAGAGAGAGGCAGCACAGAGCAGATGTAATCTCTGATTAGTCTCTCAAAGCATTTGCTGATGATGGGGGTCAGAGCAACAGGATGCCAGTCATTTAAGCAAGTTATTTTTGATTGCTTTGGAACAGGCACAATGGTGGATGTTTTAAAGCATGTGGGGACTACAGACAAAGAGAGGGAAAGGTTGAAAATGTCTGTAAAAACACCAGCCAGCTGGTTCGCGCACGCTCTGATGACACGGCCCGGAATGCCGACTGGGCCCGCGGCTTTGCGGATATTCACCCATCGGAAGGATGGGGTTACATCCGCTACAGAGACGGAGAGTGAACTAACCTCTGTAGCTTCGGTCGTGAGAGCTCTCTCCACGAGGGCTGTGTTATTTTCCTCAAAACGAGCATAAAAAGTATTTAGCTCATCCGGGAGAGAGGCAGCGGTGTTCATGGTGGAGTTTTTATTCCCTTTAAAGTCCGTGATGATGTTAATTCCCTGCCACATGCTTCTAGAGTTGGTGGTGTTAAATTGTCCTTCAATCCTGCTCCTGTACTGGCGTTTTGCGGTTCTGATAGTTTTTCGGAGGGCATAACTGGCTTGTTTATGCTCCTCCGCGTTCCCGGAATTAAAAGCGGAGGTCCGCACATTAAGTGCCACGCGAATATCGTTATTTATCCATGGTTTCTGATTCGGATAGATCCGTATTGTTCTGGTCGGAACCACGTCCTCCACGCACTTTTTGATGAAACACATTACGCTATCAGCGTAAAGCTTGATGTCGTCATCAGAGGCGGACCGGAACATCTCCCAGTCCGTGTGATCAAAACAGTCTTGTAGCATAGAATCTGATTGGTCCGAACAGCACTGGATCGTTCTGAGGGTGGGTGCTTCCTGTTTCAGTTTCTGCCTGTAAGCGGGCAGAAGCAGAATGGAAGAGTGGTCCGATTTGCCAAATGGTGGGCAGGGGAGGGATTTGTAGCCATCCCGGAAGGGAGAGTAGCAATGGTCCAAAACCCGGTCCCCTCGTGTGTTGAAACGAATGTGCTGGTGGTATTTTGGTGCTACTGATTTGAAACTGGCTTTATTAAAGTCCCCGGTCACAATGAACGTGGCCTCAGGGTGCGCGGTTTCCTGCTCACTTATAATCCCCTTGAGTGCCCGGTCTGTGTCGGCTTGTGGTGGGATGTACACAGCAGTGATAATGATCGCTGTGAATTCCCTCGGTAGCCAGAATGGTCGACACAGAAACATGAGAAATTCCAGATCAGGAGAGCAGAAAGACTTGTCAGAATGTACGTTCCTCTGAACACACCAGGATTTTTTGATCATAAAACATACTCCACCACCTCTGCTTTTACCTGAGAGGTCTTTCACTCTGTCCGCTCGGTGCACGGAAAACCCCACGGGTTCAATGGCTGAATCTGGAATCTCCACAGACATCCAAGTTTCCGTAAGGCAGATAATGCAGCAGTCCCTCGTCTCTCGTTGGAAAGAGATCCGCGCTTGCTGAACCAATGTCCAAAAGTGTTTGTCTGTCGTAGACAATAAGGCAGACAACATCCAAGACAAAAAAAATAAGAATTGTGAACAAAACAAACAAAACACTACTATGTTGTGTCGGAGCTTGCAACGCAGCAGCCATACTCGGCGCCATCTTGAGTCCCCCCCAAATAAATATATGGGGGGAAATACTGCCCTCCGCAGTCTGTTACCAAATGATGAGATCATTTCAACAGAACAGATATCAGAAATCAATTTAGTCTGAAGAGCAGTTCAATTCTTTTTTCTTTTTACTATGAAAAAACTGACTTACCAATAAGATATAAATGAATTAAATGATATAAATGAAATAAAAGTTAAATGTAAAGACTGTGACCACAAGCTTTCTTTTAGAATATTTATGTAATGTTCTGATATCTCATATTTATACTATGCCTGTTCATTATTTCATGTGAATTTATATCACTGTACCTTGTGTTAGATTATCCTGGCTTTTAAAAAAGAACAGTTGAATTTGAGCACAGAGGTAGATTTATTCATCAACACTGTTTACTCATCTTACTCGCAAAAAACAAAACAAAACGTCTTGGTTACTGATGTAACCTCTGTTCCCTGATGGAGGGAATGAGACATTGTGTCGATGTAGTGACACTAGGGGTTCGATCTTGAGAGCCCCAATCACCTTTGCTTAAAATAAAAAAGGCCAATGAAAATTGGCGAGTGGAATTTGCATGCCACTCTCCGCCCCGGACATACAGGTATAAAAAGAGATGGCGTGCATCACTCATTCAGATTTATGCTGAGGAGCTGATAGAGAGTCCCGGCCATGTCAGCAGCAGGTTCAGCACCGCGGCAGGAGGGACACAACGTCTCATTCCCTCCATCAGGGAACAGAGGTTACATCAGTAACCAAGACGTTCCCTCTCTGTCACTCACTCGACGTTGTGTCATTGTAGTGACATTAGGGGTTCCTATAGGAAATGCCGTAGGCGCTGAACCGTGTCACAAGGCATGGAAGAGTGGACACGCGCAAGCTGCTGCGTGCCCCGCAGCGAGTGCTTAACCATGTTGTGACTTTCCAGCGAGTTAGGTAAGGCATCTCCCTAGTCCCGTTAAGGGAGGGAGAAGGCACTTACCCAAGTAGGCTACCGGTGGTGCCTTTCTTAATTTGCTGTTAAGCAATCTCCCGCCGAGCACTTTCTAGAATAGTGCTGGGAAGTGCTCTTCCCTCTCCAGGATGGAGAGTACTATGGAGACCACATCCTGCCGGAGGGAGGTTAACATGTGGAGCATACATCACATGGACTTACCAACGGGGAAGTACACATATGGAATGATACCACAGGAGGACCCTATCTACAGAGAGGGTACGCAGCACAGCGGCCGAGACAGAGAAAGCTCTGATGAGGGAAAATACAGGTTTCACCTAAGGGGGAAACTGAACAGTGGAAACTCATCATACGGGATTACCAAAGGGGAATCACCAAGCATGGAGCACTGAGCCCAAGCACACGGGCTCACCTGAAATGCGGAATACCACAAGTACTGGGCCTGGTGGCATTACTCCTCAACTGAGTTCGTCACCGGACAGTGCTAAAAAATTAAAGAGGTGTCCAGAGTTCACCAGTACGGGGAACTGTTGTGGACAAAAAGCGCACATTATCACCTTTGAAAAAGGGGAAAGGCGCAATGCAAGCGGCAATGCTGGAGCGTGCCTTGCCCCTGAGTGAGAAGGTCCTGCCTCAGGGGAATGTGCCAGGGAGGTGCTACTGTCAGGAGCATCAGATCCGAGAACCAAGTCCGGTTGGGCCAGTACAGTGCAACGAACAAGCTGCTCGTCCTCCCTGACTTTGCACAGAGTCTGTGCAATGAGGCTCACAGGAGGAAACACATCCTTGCGTAGCCCCCGAGGCCAGCTGCGTGCCAAGGCATCCGTGCCGAGGGGGGCCTCGGACAGGGAGTACCACAGGGGGCAGTGAGATGAGTCTTGGGAGGCAAACAGGTCTACCTGTGCCTCCCTGAATCTCTCCCAAATCAGCTGGACTACGTGGGGGTGGAGTCTCCACTCCCCATGGAGCGTTACCTGCCATGAGAGTGCGTCCGCTGCATGGTTGAGGGCACCCAGAAGGTGAGTGGCTTGCAGAGACTTCAAGGTCTGCTGACTCCAAAGGAGGAGGCGGTGGGCGAGTTGCAACATGCGATGTGAGCATATGCCGCCTTGGTGGTTTATGTATGCTATGGTCACCGTGTTGTCGGTTCCGACCGACACATGCTTGCCCTGAACCAACGGCTGAAGCCTCCTCAGGGCCAGTGATACTGCCAGCAACTCTAAGCAGTTGATGTGCCATTGGAGTTGGGGCCACGTCCAGAGCCCCGACACTGCCTGCCCGTTGCACACGGTGCCCCAGCCCAAGTTTGAGGCGTCCGATGTGACCACGACGTGCCTTGAGACCTGCTCTAGGGGAACACCTGCCCATAGAAACAGCAGGTCTGACCAAGGGCTGAAAGTCTGATGGCACTGTGGCATGATGGTCACACATCGGGTGCCGTGGCGCCATGTCCACCTCGGGACTCGAGTTTGTAGCCAGTGCTGAAGTGGTCTCATATGCATCAACCCGAATATTTCTAATATACTCTTTTAGCACCTGCAGACTCAGGCTGCCGAATCACCCAGGGGAAACACAGCACTCAACTGTGTGAGGGTGACCGCTGATATGCGCTGTAAGAATCCAGCAGCGTAGCAAAGAGTGAGAGTACATGCATTCGGCTCACACATGCATTCTGCTCCGAAGAAAAAATCTGAATGAGTGATGCACGCCATCTCCTTTTATACCCATATGTCCGGGGCAGAGAGTGGCATGCAAATTCCACTCGCCAATTTTCATTGGCCTTTTCTATTTTAAGCAAAGGTGATTGGGGCTCTCAAGATCGAACCCCTAGTGTCACTACATAGACAAAATGTTGAGTGTGTGACAGACAGGGAACACAGATTATATGTTCCTCAAATTACATCGAAAATGTGGAAAGAACATAATTAAACAGTTGAAAAGTAAATTAGCAGTTAAAAGAATAGTTCACCCAAAAGTGAAAATTTGCTGATAATTTACTCACCCTTAGGCCATCCAAGATGTAGGTGAATTTTTCCCAGCATGCATTTTCTTTGAGGTTTCTGAAGGTTGAAGCATCCAGGATACACATGCCAAACGACCTTGTAAACAATGACACGCTTCCTGCCTCCTCCTCCATGTGACACGTGACCTTACAAACGAGCTTACGTCATCCCTCTCATGAGTGCGCATCACAGAGATGTACGGAAGTGAACATTTGTAGTTAAAAGTATATAAGTATTGTTTTTTTTCTAAAAATAATAAATTGTTTGGGTTCAGAAGAACTTTATTTGTTGACTGGAGTCGTATGGGTTATTTTGATGCGTGGCTTGGCAAGACAAGGCGTGGAGCATGGGATCAGGGCAATGTCTGTGGAAGGTGGAGCCATGAGAGACTCGAGGGGCGGAGCCTTGAGACTTGAGGGGTGGAGCCATGGAAGGCAGAGCTTTGAGAGACTTGAAGGGCGACACTATGGAACTTGGTGCCCGGAGAGTAGCCGACAACTCGAAGGATCATAGTGGAGCCGGAGGTTCGGAGAACCGAGGTAGCGCCCAAGGCTCGGAGGACAGAGGTGGAGCAGGTGGGACTGAGGACCAAAGCAGAGCCGTAGAGAAGGAGGTCCCCGGTGGAGCCACAGGCTCGGATTGATGAAGCATAGCTGTGGGATTGGAGAGCCCAGGTAGAGCCAGGTGACAGACTGACCAAGGCAGAGCTAGAGGGACGAGGGACCCCGATGAAGCCGATTGGCCGAAGGACCATGGTGGAGCCGAAGGGACATAGAGCCAAGGTGAGACTGAGGGCTCGGAGAACCAATACGGAGTCCAGGGCTCTGAGGGTCTAGGCAAATTCGGAGGGTTGGAAGTTCCCCTTGTCTGATCCTGAGGAAACATCCATAGGGTGGGTACAAGGGCGGGAACCATCTCCAGGTCTAATAGCTCAGATGACTTGCCGTGGAACAGACTCAGGCGTGGCTCTAATGTGGCATGGAGCAGGCTCAGGCGTGGCTGTGACATGACATGAAGCAGGCTCAGCCGTGGCTGTGACGCGACATGGAGCAGGCTGAGGTGTTGCTGTGACATGGCATGGAGCAGGCTGAGGATCTAGGGCAAAAGATGGTGCTAGCTCAGCGACCATGAAGAGGAACTCTGGCTTGGTGGCCATGTCGTGGAACTCTGGCTCGGCGGCCATGTTGTGGAACTCTGGCTCTGCATCTGCCTCCCCCACAGTGAACGTGGAACCAATAATCTGCAGGGCGAGGTCGATATATTGAGCCAGGCTGTGAGTAATCTGACTGCCTGGCATCAGAGAAGAGATGGGCTCATTCAGTCCAAATCAGAAACAGTCCTTGAGGGCCACCTCATTAAAATCCACCCTGCAGGCCAGAATGTAGAATTCCTCCACATAATCCTCCAGGGGACAATTCCTGGTGAAGTCAAAGAAGCTGGATTGCTGGGTTCATATTGCGTCGGTCAGTTATTCTGTAATGTATGTTGCTGGCACTGGCAAAGACAAAGACGATGACGAAGAAGAACCCAAGTGCAAATTTATTCCAACAGTGTATCCAAAACAATAACTACAATCATAAATAAACAAACATGAACTTGAAATAACATAAACTTGGCTTAACATAACTAGACTAGACATAAACTTGAATAATCCAACAAAGTTACATTCACAAACAATACCTGACAATGGACCATGGAAAACATGAGGGTTAAATACATGACATGGGAGAACACATGACAATGATAACCAATAAACACAAAGAACTCTAAACAAGATAACAAGACAATCAACCATTGAAAACAAGACACATGAACATGGAGGGAAACATGAAATCACATGACAAGGGAACCACATGACATGAAACAGGAACTAGACATTTCAAAATAAAAGACATGAAAAACATGAACCAACAAAATACACATGACACTTGCATTGTTTAAAGGAGGAGGCCTGAAATGAAATCCTAAAAATCTTAAATTCTGTTTTGATGAAGAAAGAAACTCATCTTGGATGGCCTGAGGGTGACTAAATTATCAGCAAATTTTCATTTTTAGGTGAACTATTCCTTTAATAAACTGTGGTCACCCTACTTTATAATGCCTGTAACACCATTTGATGTACCCAGTTTAACATTGGGTCTTCTAAAAACTTAGAATCGTATCACCTTTAATTTCCCACAGTTGCTGATGGTGTCATTGTATTAATGGACCCTTCTTCAGTTGTAGGATCTCCCACAGTTGTCATCATTTCTAATAGATTGAATGTAATGTTTATCAGTAGGACACACATGATTAAATTAAACTTGTAATTTAGAGAAGGACCATAGCTTCTAATGGAGTAGAGGAGGCTGAGCATCAGAAATACATCTTTTCATTGAATCACCTGACCACCAGCTAAAGGAGGGCACTGTGGGTGACTTTCTCACCCACAGCATTTCTCATTTATATTTTCAGATAATAAAGAGAGTACAATGAACAAGTCTGGAAATGTGTGCATTTATATGTACAGTACATGAATTAAAGTGATAAGGAATCAAATCTCTAACCTCTATGCTATACCTGTGGTCTGTGAAATTATCACATATCTAGTTAGTGAAGAAGGAAAATGATTGATTAATTGTTTAAGCTTGGAATTGGCAGACATTACCTGCATTTTGATACTATGTAATGTAATGTTATAAATAACATGAATATTCATTGACTGAAGGAACTGTAAAATGGTGTGTGCTATAACAATTTTATTCTTTGATATTTATAGATATGTTGATTAAATTAATATCATGAAATAAAATTATTTATTAGAAAGGCTAAATACAAATACATAAAGGCCTTTCTTTACAGTGAAGAGTGTGGAGGCCTTTCCAATGTGTTCTACGTTAAAAATATTACAGTAATAAAAATGTCTCAAAAGAATAAGCACAATATACACATTTTGTTCACTTTTGAAAGCAAATCTGTGGTGTGTGAGACTGCAAATGCCAGGGAGAAGAAGATTTGTGAGGTAAAGGAAAGTTTACATTTTACTATAATAATTCTTTAAACGTATAATCGTGTGTGCAATCTGAATTTCCACGCCCACTGTGTCGCTATCAGAAGGGACCTCTGAAACTTACTAACATCTACCTGAAATAAGCTAACTCTGGAACATAACCTACTCCAGAGCAGGTTATGTACAGAGAGTAAGTTGCTATGGCTACTAACATACCCTGAAAGTTACCTTAGTTTTTGAAACAGAAAGCTGAGGTTATCCGCTTACTCTGAGTAAACTTACCCAGGTAAATCGCTTAACCTGCCATCAGGGATTTAACACACCACTCAATGCAAGCGTCATGCAGAGCTTTGTCTAACACATGAAAAATGTTGGTGTGCATGGTAAACATTAAAAACTTATTTGAGTTTAGAGTAGGAAAAGTCAGGGGAAAAAAATAAAGTAACTATTAATGAATAAATAAATTATGAGCCATCGAATATCGAATCAAAGTCTGAGTTTTTCTTTGTACTTTAAAACCATCACCAGTGAGTCAAACACTTGTGTGAAAAATCACAAACTGGTGCACAGAAACATTTACATTTATTAATCATGCTTCCAGTATTCTGATGACTGTTAGATTTCTAACATTATGGGTTGATATCTTTCTTTAACCTTTTTGCTTTTCATTCTTATTGTCTTTTTGCAGGTTGGAACAAATATTGTGGAGGACCTCCAGCAGGCTGAGATGTCAAGGCCGTATTCCCCTACATCCTACACTCAGCAAAACAGGCTTGCACATAGATCATTTTGAATTCTTATTTTAATTTAATTAATTTTATGGATTGTTTTCATTCCTTACATAAATAGTTTTCTGGTAATATACACTAGAATTATAAGTAACATTTAAAGGGATAGATCACCCAAAAATGAAAATTCTCTCATCATTTACTCACCCTCATGTCATCCCAGATGTGTATGACTTTCTTTCTTCTGCAGAACACAAATGAAGATTTTTAAAAGAAAATTACAGCTCTGTAGCTCCATACAATGCAAGTGAATGGTGACCAGAACTTTGCAGCTTCAAACAGCACATAAATGCAGCATAAAAGTAATCCATACGACTCCAGTGGTTAAATGACTGTGAAAGTGAGAAAAGTGAGAAACAGATCAATATTTAAGTCCTTTTTTTTTTTTTTTTTTTTTACAATAAATCTTCACTTTCACATCTAGAAGTCACATGTGGCACCTGTTAGTTTTTCTTTCAGATGTGAAAGTGGTGATTTAGAGTAAGAAAGGACTTTAATTTTGATCTGATTCTCACTCACATCTATCATATAACTTTTGAAGACATGGATTTAACCACTGGAGTCATATGGATTACTTTTATTATGTACTTTTTGGGGCTTTAAAGTTCTGGACATCATTCACTTGCATAGAATGGACCAAAAACAAATCATTTTAGAAGCAGAAGAAAGTCATACACATCTGGGATGAGGGTGAGTAATTGAGAGATTTTTCCTTTTGGGGTGAACTATCCTTTTAATAATACAATGGGTGTGTGACGAGGAGGAGGGCATGGCCAGGCCGAGAGGATTCATGCCCAGCATTGAGTTGCCCAATCAGCAGGAGAGAGATAAAGGAGGAGCCGGGGACGCCAGAGAGAGAGAGAGAAAGAGACGCACACAGCAGTGTTTTGTTTGTGCACTTTTGTTATGTTTCGGTTCAGTGTTTTTTTTATTGTTAATCCGGTTCCTGCTTCGACTTTCCCGATGAACGAGAGGCTTGTCTGCCACAAGCATGTAGAACAATAAAGTAACATTTATAATTAATGTTAAACTTACACTAGGCATTAAAACATTAAACACCCTGTGGCAGACAAGCCTCTTGTTCATCGGGAAAGGAGGAAGCAGGACCGGATTATCAATCAAAAAGACTTTAATTCAACATAAAACACTGAACTGAAACATAATATAAGCGAACACACAAAACACTGCTGCGTGTGCACGTGTGCATCTCCCCCGGACATTCGGGTATAAAAGGAGCTGGCTCGCAACCACTCATTCAGGTTTTGTGCTGAGGAGCCAAGACAAGGTCCCGGACATTTCAGCGGGTAGTTCAGTATTGTGGCAAGAGGGACACAAAGTCTTGTTCCCTACATCATGGAATGGAGGTGATGAAAGTAACCAGGACATTCCCTATCTGTCACTCACTCAACGTTGTGTCGATGTAGTGATACTAGGGGTCCCTATACGAAACGCCACAATAAGCTGAACTGTGTTACGTGGACTGGCGGTGCGAGACGGGCAGACCACTGTGTGCCTCGTAGCCAGCGCACCAGGCCGTCACGTAACCTCCCCCAACACTCTTATGAGTGTCGAACGGTCCTTTGGGAACAAGTCTACTTGCCCAACAAATAGGGACAGGCTAGCCCAGCCGTGGCCTCTTTTCCTCTTTTTTCTCCCCAAAGAATTTTGTTTACCAGCTGGGGGCCATAAGTGTCTATTTCAGGGGGGGTGTCATTCCCAAGGGGAAGACACCGTGGAGACCACACCCCGCCCGGAGGAGGGGGGGGGGGGTATTTTGAGTGGAAATATGTCACATGGTCTTACCGAGTCTTGTTGGTAGAATATCATGTGGAGAAGTCCCATGGTAGGTCCTACCCAAAGGGGGAGGAGCTCTACAAACATGGTGACCGGGGGCAGAGAAACCTCTGCCCAAAGAAGATACAGTTTACCAACAGGGAAACGATTTAGTGGAAGATATATCACATGGGGTCACCTATGGGGAACCAGTGCATGTGGAGCACCTACCCCAGTACAGGGCTTAGTTAGCACATGTACTGGGCCGGCAGCGAGTTTCTCTGCAAACTCGTCTGCCACAGGGCTAAGGAGGAAATTCATCCAGGGATCACAACTTGTGAACACGGCTGGGAGTCAAAAGCGCACATCTTCACCTCAGGGGAGGGGAAAGACACTATGCACAAGCGGTACACCTGGCCAGCTGTCCCGGAACTTACCTGATCGTACCTGACAATATACAGGACGAGACCGGCTCAACCCGGAGATTGTAGAACCTCGCAAAGGTGTTGGGTGTTGTCCAGCCCGCTGCTCTGCAGATGTCTGCCAAAGAGGTGCCATTGGTCAGGGCCCAGGAGGCCGCCACACTCCTAGTAGAGGGGCGGCACGTCCTGAGCGTGATTTGCCATTACAATGGCGTCGATGACCCAATGGGCGATCCTCTGTTTGGAGACAGTGCTCCCTTTCCGCTGTCCGCCAAAGCAGACAAAGAGCTGCTCGGAACTTCTAAAGCTCTGCGTGTGATCCAAATAGACGCGTAAAGCACGCACCGGACACAGCAATGCCAAGGCTGGGTCTGCCTCCTCCTGGGGCAGCGCTTGCAGGTTCACCACCTGATCCCTAAACGGGGTCGTAGGAACCTTGGGCACATAGCCCAGTCGGGGTCTCAGAATCACGTGAGAGTAGCCCGGACTGAACTCCAGGTATGTTTCGCTGACAGAGAACACCTGCAGGTCCTCTATCCTCTTGATGGAAGTGAGCGCAGTCAGAAGGGCAGTCTTCAAAGAGAGTGCCTTAAACTCAACTGACTCCAGGGGCTTGAAGGGAGCTCCCTGTAGACCCCAAAGGACTACAGAGAGGTCCCACGAGGGGATGAGGTGCGGTCTGGAGGGATTCAACCTCAGGTATCTGATGATCAAGTCATGCTTCCCCAAATACTTACCATCTACTGCATCGTGATGTGCCGAAACGGCGGCTACATACACCTTCAAGGTGGAGGGGGACAGCTGCCCCTCCAGCCTCTCCTGCAGGAAGAAAAGCACCGATCTGACTGCGCATCTCTGGGGGTCTTCACGTCGGGAAGAACACCACTTAGCGAACAGACGCCACTTCAAGGCATACAGGTGCCTCGTAGAGGGAGCCCTAGCCTGAGTGATCATGTCTACCACCGCGGGTGGGAGGCCACTTAGGTCTTCCGCATCCCGTCCAAGGGCCAGACGTGGAGATTCCAGAGGTCTGGTCGTGGGTGCCAGATGGTGCCCCGTCCCTGAGAAAGAAGGTCCTTCCTCAGGGGAATTCACCGGGGGGGCTGTCGTGGGGAGTGTGTGGTCTGAGAACCACATCTGGGTGGGCCAGTAGGGTGCTACTAGGACGACCTGCTCCTCGTCCTCCCTGACCTTGCACAGGGTCTGTGCAAGTAGGCTCACTTGGGGAAAATGCATATTTGCATATTCCCAGGGGCCAGGTGTGTGCCAGCATGTCTGTACCGAGGGGTGCCTCGGTCAGGGCGTACCAAAGCGGGCAATGAGAGGATTCCCGGGAAGCAAACGGGTCTACCTGTGCTCGAACGAATCAACTCCAAATCAGCTGGACCACCTGATGTTGGAGTCTCCACTCTCCCCTGAGCGTAACCTGTCATGACAGCGCGTCCGCTGCGGTGTTGAGGTCGTCCGGGATGTGAGTGGCTCGCAGCAACTTGAGGCGCTGCTGACTCCAGAGGAGTAGACGGCGGGTGAGTTGTGACATAAGTCGGGAGCATAGGCCACCTTGGCTGTTGATGTACGCTACCATCGCCGTGTTGTCCGTCTGGACCAACACATGCTTGCCCTGTATCAACGGCCGGAGCCTCTGCAGTGCAAGCAGTACTGCCAACAACTCGAGGCAGTTGATGTGCCAATGCAGCCATGGGCCAGTCCAAGAGCCAGCGGATGCGTGCCCATTGCATACGGCACCCCAGCCTGTCTTGGAGGCGTCTGTCATAACCACGACGTGCCCGGAGACCTGCTCTACGGGAACCCCTGCCCGTAGAAATGCTAGGTCGGTCCAAGGGCTGATGAGGCAGCAATAGATCGGCATGACGACCACGCGATGTGTCCCACAGCGCCATGCCCATCTCGGGACTCGAGTCTGAAGCCAGTGCTGAAGCGGTCTCATATGCATCAACCCGGGCGGTGTGGCCACCGCTGAGGATGCCATATGCCCCAGGAGCCTCTGAAAAAGTTTCAATGGAACTGCTGTCCTCCATCTGAATGCCTTCAGACAGTTCAGCACTGACTGTGCATGCTCGTTCATGTGGCGCACCATCATTGAGACTGAGTCCAACTCCATGCTGAGAAAAGAGATGCTCTGAACCGGGGAAAGCTTGACTTTTCCCAGTTGACGTGAGCACCAGGTCCCTGTGTGCACACAACACATCCCGAGAGTGAGCTAGGATTAGCCAGTCATCGAGATAGTTGAGGATGCGGATGCCCACTTCCCTTTGCGGGGCAAGGGCTGCCTCTGCGACCTTCGTGAAGACACAAGGGGACAAGGGCAGGCCGAAGGGGAGGACCTTGTACTGAGAGGGCTCGAGCCCCGTGGCCATGCTGAGTCCAGGGACATCAAAGCACTTACCTGGCTCCTGATACCCAACATAGGATTGGCCAGGGAGGGGGGAGGAGGAATATCGTCCCCGCAGTCCATCGGAACCAACCTGGTGTGGCCGTGTTTGTGCCACAGCTGGGCACACAGGGGTGGCGCCCCGCCCCTGGAGTGCTATACCTGCCGTAAAGGAACGGTGGCTGGTGGTCATGATAATGACAGCTGTGAGCACCGGACATGTGACCCAGGGAATGAGGAAACCATTCCTTTTCTGAAAGTTGGGCATGTGTGCAAATCAACAAAAAGGCAAAGGATTCTCCTCCCGGCCCTCCATCGGGGGATGGAGTGGTCTGCTTACCATCTCTAGGCCTGCAGCAGGTCTCCATGTGCCTGGGTTGCCCATCTCAGGGGCACTTCGAAGCCTTCCTTGGGTTCTTGGTGGCCGGCCGTGAGACGGGTGGCGTCTGCTTCCACGCCGGGGCCTGGCCACGGGGACGGGCTGTGGCGGAGCCAGTGTTGTTGTGGCAGGAGGACACCCTTGGCGACGAGCAGACGAGGTGGGAGGTTTTGAACCGCACCGATGCAGGATGTGCTGAATAGCCTCCATCTGCTGTTTCACCGCTGAGAACTGCTAGGCGAAGTCCTCAACAGTGTCGCCGAACAGGCTGACCTGGGAGACAGGGGCATCAAGGAACCGTACCTTGTCAGCCTCCCACATCTTGACCAAGTTGAGCCATAGGTGGCACTCCTGGACCACCAGGGTGGACTTCTCCTGCCCAAGAGTCCGCGCCGTGACCTTCGTCGCCCATAGAGTGAGGTTGGTCACCGAGTGCAGCTCCTGCATCAATCCTGGGTCAGAACTACCCTCATGCAGTTCTCTTAGCGCATTGGTGTGGTGCACTTGCAGGGAGAGCCATGGTGTGCAGGGTGGAGGCGGCCTGTCCAGCGGAACCGCAAGCCTCAGTTGCCAGAGATGATGTAACCCTACAGGCACTGGACGGGGGTCTCAGGCGGCCCCGCCAGGTGGCGGTGTTTTGCGGGCACAGGTGCAACGCAACCGCCTTATCCACATGGGGAATCGCCAAGTACCCCCTGCCAGCCCCACCATCGAGGGTAGTGAGAGCGGAGGAGCTCAGAGACCCGCCACGACCTCGTGGGCTCCTCATGCACCTCCGGGAAGAAAGGGACTGGGGCAGAGCGTGGCCGTGAGCGGCGCTCCGGGCCCAGGAACCAATCATCAGGCTGAGAGGGTTCGGGGGGTGGAGGGTTCCACTCCAGCCTGACACACGCAGCCGCCCGGGCAAGCATGGCTGCCAGCTGCGTGTCAGGCTGCAACTTGTCGACCGCACCAGAAGGTGGGAGCCCAGTCGAGTCCTCAGCGTCAGACTGGACAGCCCGTTCTCCGATGCTGCAATCAAGAGCTCGTCTTCGCGAGCGCCGAAACGAGATCGCGAACTCGCCCTGAGACGAGCCGGCAGTCTCATCCCAGCAGGACAAATGAGCGTACTGGGGAATGGGAGGTCCGTGGGAAGTTACCCGGCGGAGTGGCTCCCATTGTCCCCAAATAGCCCCCAGTGCTAACTGATGCGGCCTCAAACCTGTAGGTAGAAGAACCAAGGTGGGGAGCCGCTGGGGTGGTCTTTCCCTCTAACGAAGGAAAAACCACGACTGCAACGTTGCCATGATCACGCTCTCGCAGTGAGAACGTGACCTGTCCACGAACGGGCAGCTCCCAAGCACGTAAGACCGTGATCGTGGCCATCGGAAGCGAAGAGGTCACGACCGCAACCAGGAAATACACACAAACATCTTTAAAAAGACACTCTCCGTTAATGCCACTCTTTTAGAAGGGAAAATATACTCTTTCAGAAGGAAGAATATACTCTTTTAGCTGCTGAAGCGCCCAGGGGTGTTCTCTGCACTTCACCAGTGCAAGAGGGGGAGAAGCTGCTGTAATGCGCCGTAAATCCAACAGTTTTTTGAGGTGAATGGATCGGCAGAGTAATTCAGCTCGCTGAAAACAACCACTTGGCTCCGAAGAGAAAATCTGAATGAGTGGTTGCGGGCCAGCTCCTTTTATACCCGTATGTCCGGGGGAGTGGCATGCAAATTCCACTCGCCAATTCCCATTGACCTTTCTTCTAAATCAGAGGTGTTTGGGGCTCCCAAGAGTGACTCCTAGTGTCACTACATCAGCACAATTTGGGTTGTTTTTAATCTAGCATTTTTTAGAGTGTGGCAAGAATAGGCCTTCATGTGAATGACTAAACTCTTTCTAAACCTTTCATTATGCAGTTGCTTTGGATAAAGCATCTGCTAAAGGAATAAAGTTGAGTGAATAAATGTTAATGTTGGTAAATGTCTCCATCATGTGGTGTGGCAGAGTATCACAATTTCTTAATAAGATTTTTCACTTTTCTGGCTTCTTGAGAAAGAGGTGTAACTATCAAATCTTCTGCAGCTGAATTTATCGTGAAACAATTACTACCAGGTTACAGGAGTTTTGGTTTGCAGTTCGGGTGCGTCCTAAATCTTAACATAGTCAGGACATTGAGGAAATTATGGTTTAACATTGCTTTTCAAAAGTTGTGCATCATAGTTATTTCAATGAGAAATCTCTTGATTTCATCAATGCATTTAAAGGAATAGTTCACCCAAAAATGAAAATTTGCTGAAAATTTACTCACCCTCAGGCCATCCAAGATGTATCTGAGTTTATTTCTTCATCAAAACAGAATTTAAGACTTTTAGGATTTCATTTCAGGCTTCCTCTAAACAATGACGGTCCAAAATGCATATTTAGGGTGCATCAAAATAATCAACACGACTCCAGTCGACAAATAAAGTTCTTCTGATCCCAAACGATTAATTACTTTTAGAAACAAAACAATACTTATATACTTTTTAACTACAAATGTTCACTTCCGTACATCTCTGTGACGTAAGCTCGTTGGTAAGGTCACGTGTCACGTGGAGGAGGAGTCAGGAAGCGCGTCATTGTTTACAAGAGAAACTTGCACAGACCACAGACCAAGTGCCGTTCACAAACCAAAACAGTCCAAAAAAATTTCAAAACAAATATATATATATATATATATATATATATATATATATATATATATATATATATATATATATATATATATATAAATCATTTCCAAATAATAAAAAAATAAATAACCATCCTTTATTTCGGAGCAATGCCGTCGCGTTATCTACTTGTTTTTTCTTTAGTAGAAATATATAGGCTATAGGATTGTCAGAAATTCAAGCCACACAAGTTGTAGTTAGTGAAACCAAGTGCGAGAGCGTTTACTAAGATTCATAGGATTTACACAGTGAGATCAATGGTACAGGTGATATCACACAGAAGAGAAGGTTCACAAATGTATTTATTCAGGCAGTGATGAGCGAGTGAATTGAGTGCATGTGCGGTGAATTATAAATCGGGTGATGAGGAACGGAGCATTGAGGGAGGTGTGACGATGACAAAGTTTTCATACATACCTGAGTTTGCTGGAAAAACAGCACGGGCACAGCCGATGAATTCAGATATTGACCCTTTGTTTCTTTCGATGGTCTGAAATCCTCAGGGGTTAAATGTTCACTGCACACCCTCCAATATTTGAGAGAATGTAGGGGTGTACTGATATCCAGGTTCAGCGCGATATGCCAGAGCTTCAGTCGTTCATGATCATGTATAAGCAATCGATGAAAAGTTAAAATTTTTCCCGCCGTGCATTTTCTTTGGGGTTTCTGAAAGTTGAAGCATCCAGGATACTCACGCTAAATGACCATTTTGAACAATACACTTATACAAATACAAATCTACAGCAAAAAAATTAAACTTTTGAACAGCGCTCCTTCTCTTGTAAACAATGACACGCTTCCTGACTCCTCCTCCACGTGACGCGTGACCTTACCAACAAGCTTACGTCATCCGTCTCATGAGCGCACATCACAGAGATGTACGGAAGTGAACATTTGTAGTTAATAAGTATATAAGTATTGTTTTGTTTCTAAAAATAATCAATCGTTTGGGTTCAGAAGAACTTTATTTGTCGACTGGATTATTTTGATGCACCTTAAATATGCATTTTGGATAGTCCGAAAAATGGAGGACATTCACTTGCATTGTTTAGAGGCGGCCTGAAATAAAATCCTAAAAGTCTTAAATTCTGTTTTGATGAAGAAAGAAACTCAGATACATCTTGGATGGCCTGAGGGTGAGTAAATTATCAGCAGATTTTCATTTTTGGGTGAACTATTCCTTTAAGAACATTGTTTGTGTGACGAGGAGGAGGCCGTGACCGGGCCGTGAGGATGCACGCATAGCGCTGAATTGTCCTAATCAGCCGGGAGGGGGATAAAGATGAGCCGGAGGTGCCAGTTTGAGAGAGGCCGCCACAATGCGGCCTCTCTCGAAAATTTATACATATAAATGATGTGATCCAAAGTGCATTTGAACAGCAGTGAAACACTTTCTTATGATGTGTTACATTCATATGAGCAGACAGAGAAGTAAGTTTGAAGTAAGTTTGGAGCAGAAGAAATAGAAATAAACCTTGTGTAAACTGTCAGCTTTACGCTAAGATAAAATGCTATTTCTAGACATTTTACATGCACGTTACCAGACACGATCATATTTTTTTATCAAGAAAATTCACGTTAGATCATAATTTATTTTTTTCTAGTAAGACCTTTGATATTAGGGCAAAAATCATATTCTTGATGATAATTTTTGTATTGTTTTCCTGTAAAAATATAAAAAAATGTGATCTTGTTTTAGAAACAACACTGCATAAGATATTTAGTTTTTCAGAGAATGTATTTTTAACATGTGTATTTTGTCTTACTGTACTGGCAGAGTTTTTATAGTCAAAACAAGTGAAAAATCTACCAGTGCTGAAGAAGTAATCCAAAGTATTTAGAATACATTACTGACCTTGAGTAATCTAATGGAATACATTACAAATTACATTTTACAGCATGTATTCGTACGTGGCCGCTGTGTGTGTGTGTGTGTGTGTGTGTTTGTGTGTTTATATTTCTTTAAGTTAATTTATGTAATTAAAGTTATGTTGACTGTTCTGTCAGTTCCCACCTCCTCCTTGCCCATCGTGAACCCCATTACAGTTTACTTTTTACTTTTAAATACTTGAGTACATTTAAATGTGGAAGCTTTTTTACTCTCACACAAGTATATTTTTGGTTATATGTCGACTTTTAATTGAGAACATTTTGACTGTGCTTTTACACCCCTGGAAAGACAATTTCCATCTGCACACTAAAGAGCAACACTTCATGACATCATGCCCAAATTATCAGGGACACCCTCTTTCCCCACTTTACAAATCCCACTACAAGGACTTCCATCTAAAACTGCACAAAGACAAACTCTGAAACCTGGAAGGTGAAACCCCAGCAAAATGTGAGGTATGCGGAATCCCGCCATAGGGCATCTATTGGGATACAAACAATAATCCAGAGAATGATATCATGCAACAGCCATAAAACTGTCAGAACAATTGGTGTAGCGAGATGAAACAATATTGTTATCATTGTATTCTTCGATTTTTTTTTTTTTTTTACATTGCATGTGTACAATCAATATAAAATTTCTACAAAACTAATTTAAAAACAAATGTAATATTCAGTTCGTTAAACACTTCTGTAGAGTCTGATCAGATCTTCATCTAGAGTTTAAAATATTCTTTTTGAAACATTTTCATGCAGCAGGAGCTCAAGGCAATAATACATTTTCTTTTTCGTTTATTCGCATCTGTCTTTTTGTTTTGATTAAAAGCCTAACAGATGCTTCAAATGAGCTATTAGCTAGAGGCCAATGTACAGAGTATCTGCTGCATAACATTTTTAAAGTTGTTCTGTATTATCTCTGTGAAATAAAAAATAAAAAAAATAATATAAAGGACGTTCACAACGCATAACACAGAAAACAGACGCAAGAAAACAAAAGGAAACACAGTGTGTACAGGCATGAATTGAGGCACCAAACCATTAGCAGTAACCAGTGTTGGTCTTGGTTACACCGAGGAGTTGTGCAATCTGAATAAGCAGTAAGACTATAAGAACAGAAGGGGGGGCTAGTGGACCAGGAGTGGCTGATCATGGCGACTGGACTCTCCTGTCTGATGATGTATGAGGGCCATTGGCAACTGTGCAAAACACAAATGGTGACATGATTTGATATCTTAACAAAGGGAGTATGCAGTGCATACCAAAAATCCACTCACTTTGCACAGTATACATACAATATGCTGCAGAAATAGTAAGAGTAATATGTTAGTATGCTATTCTGATCATGGCATTTTTCATTTAATTACATTTTTGCAGACTCTAGCTTATGAGTGACATATGAATGATATTTGATTCACAGTTCATACAGTTACCTGTTTCCTTTAATGCCCTGCAAATGTTGAAAGAGAAAGAACTACTAATGAAAAAAAAAAAAAAAAAAAAACTGCAAAAGTTTACTGGCTATTTAGAATTTAGAATTAATATTTTGATTCAAATTCAAATGATCAATCTAAGTATTATCAGAGATTATTTAGCAGAGATGGGCCACTTCAATTTAAATGAACGGGAGAAATTGGAACGCTCAACCAAGAAGCTCTGAGCGCCCAATGGTAAACGGATGTAGAAAGGAAGTCCTTACAGTTAAAAGAGCCAATCACCTTTTAGATACAGACATCTGTCTGACACCTGTCAATCAACTCTAGAACGCACATACACATTAGCAATACAAGACGGGTAAATTGTGTGTTTTAGCGTAATATGAGGTAAAGAATCACGATTTATGATTCCAGTATTGTCTGAGTTTACTGCTGGTGTGAAATATATTCTCTGATCATAATCTTGACCAAATGTTTTTGAGATTTCGGTGTTCCCCCATTCAAGTAGATAGGAGCTGCACTTTCATGACTGGAAATAACCTCCTGAGAGCGTTCCAAAGATGACCGACAGTGGACTGACTCGCTAGAAAGACTGTGGTACTATCGTACGTACCAAATTTAAATCTTACATTGTGTTACTTTTGATGTGTGCTCTTTTTTGAGAAACTAATCAGTTAACATCAGTTTTACAATTGCCCCATTCTTTTATTCTTTCCTAATGTAAATATTTTAAAGATTTTATTACAGTTGGCACATATTTAAGTTTCCTATACCTGCATTCTGTTTTTTTTTTTTTTTTTTTTTCCTCCTTCCAGATTTGTAATAGTTTGTGAGTTATGAAGGAAGGAGTTATGAAATTATAAAAAGTTTCAAAAATGTTACAGTTGCCCAGTCACATTCAAAATTATTATTATTATCATTCATTTTATTGTAGTAGTTGTTAGTATGATTGTTTTTGTTATTATTATTCACAGGTTCTGATCTGTCCTGCATCCTATCCCCCTCTCTCTCCCTCTACTTTCCAATCTAGTCTACTCTGTCCTATAAATTAAAGAAATAGACAAAAAAAAAAAAAAAAAAAAAAAGGTGATTAGGAGGTATCTGTTGCATGTTAACTATGTTTAGATGCTTTGGCGTTTTGATCATGTTTAGCTTTTCATTAAAACATTTACAGTTTTAAGTTTAGTAAGAGCATTTCATTTATATGTTTCATTCATACTGTACACATCCATCATGTGTGAAAGCTTAAATTCAGATTTTTTTTTTTTTTTAATTGATCTGACCAAAATCTATTAACTAGTCTTACTATGATCAAAAAAATCTATAGCCATATGTAATTGAGATCCAATAAAATATGACTCTTAAGTCATCAACCGAAGGCATTTTGAAAACTACCATTTTTGTATGTTCAGCAACTGTGTTCGGTTGTCTTCAGTAAGAGAACTCTGAAATGTTTACTGGTAATACTGTTTCAGTCTCCTACAAAACATCTTACTTTTGAACACATTGTAATACACACAGCGTTCATGAGCAGCTACAGGTCTCAGTCTGAAGAGTTAACTGCAATCTTTTGTTGCAGCAGTTTTCAGTGAGTTGTTTGATCAGCTGCCAAATCAGCTCTATGAGCATGTTAAGTCTGAACTCCACATGAAAGACCAGACTGTTGCAATCTATCAACTACTGCTGGCTGGAGAAATATACGCTGGAGTGTTACTGTGTTAAGCCATGAGCAGGGGTGGAGGTGTCATGCTTTTGTAGATGTATGTGTTTGGAGATGAGTCACTGAATCGAGTATCACTGTACCTGAAAACTTGTGTGCATAGAGTTATCTATGGCAACTTGTTGATCACTTTTGTTGGTCATTGTGTGCAGTGTGTGTTTGTGTGGTTTAGCAGCCATTAACTTTTTCCATATCTGGGATGGTAAACATATCAAGATTAGCAGCTATATGTGCAAATACACTTGCAAATATTAACATTAAATAACAAGACAATTCATTATTTTGCGATTTAAAAGACACTTTGAAGTTGTTGAATTGTTAAAAAGAAAAAAAAATTGTACACATTGAGTTTTTCCCAAAGCAGTGTTCTTTGGTGAAGTGAGGTAAAGTTGACATCACCACTAGTAAAGAGACGTTTACGTTTGCTTACACGCAAACATGCTTTTCAGATAACCTGCAGAATTTTTGGTTGGGGTCAATTCATGAAGAAAAGGACAGAAAAGCCCAGTTTTACTATGGAGACTCTTGCGGAGTTGAGAGTACTAATAAATCTAAAATAATAAATACATATTCTCACCCACTCACTTTTATAAAGAATGAATTGATAAGGACTTATTCCCTATTAAACTGTCTTCAGGAGAGCAAAAACTATGTCTAAAATGTTTTATTAGAAATGGTCGATTTTTTTAACACATCTGAGAATGAAAGTGAATGCGGTTCTCATGGTTTGACGAGGTTCAGAACTCCACTGGATGGCGCTCTAATAACGTTGATCAATGTCGAACAGGAAGCTGGATCCTCATATTAGTATGTTCTTGACACTTATTCAACCTATAGCTTATATCTGCATTGTGAGAAATACTGCTGGTATATGATTTCAACGGCGGACACTTATTTTACACAATGAATGGGCACAGCGATATATTAGGGTTAGAAGCGTCAGTGATGTGTAATACTGACGTTAAATAGTATAGTTCAAACATTAATGTCGCCCAGTACATAATTGGCAAGAATATGTACTTTGTGACCGCATGGTGGCGACAGGTCTGACTGTATCAACAGCAGGATTCAGACGCTCCGTCGCCGCCGTGTCATAAACTCGAGGCTGATAACGAAGGCGCCAGGTGAGCAATAGAAGGAGCAATTGTGATAGTTTGAGTGCTGTTTACCACTGTTCTTCAGCGTCAATACCGTTACTTATTAACCGTACTTCTTCCAAATAAAGATATGCTCTCGATAAACTCGGACTCTAGGCGCAACAGAGTGGGCAATCAAGTTATTTCACATTCTTTCAGGTTCACATCGGGCCTCATAAATGGCCAAGGAAGAATTCCAGCTATGACAGGTCGAGCTGTGCTAATAGCCTACTTTCACTTTTCCTGACTTTATTTTGATTATCTTGTCTAAAGAAAAATCATCTCTCATACTTGTCCAGATGTTTCTGCATGTGTTGAACGGTTTTATTCTTGGGAGAAAAGATGCACTTCGATAAGTAAAGTGTTAACCTTATTAGCATTAAAACTATAGTTATATTATATAAACATTTGGTGTAGGCCTAGTCCAAAATGTTTCCAACAAATGTTGTGAAATGCTTCAATTCAATCTCAAGAAACTGTTTTTTCATGGTATCACAATGTTAATCATCTCAAGCTTTCATTATTCCTGAGAGGCTTGTTGATTCTTTTTTATCTGCATTGCAGATCGTTATTGATGTTTTAAGAGAGCTTTGTCATCAGATCGTAAATTGTACAAACTTTGGCAAATTAGAGTCCGAACACGGTAGAAACACAACTGGAAAATCTTTATTTTGATTATGATTTTCTGCACAATATTTTTGGCAGTTTTGGCTCAGGTCACAAAAAGTGAATTTAAACACACACTTTGACTAAAGCATTTTAGTTGCCGTGAAAGAAAAGTGTCATTACATGGGTGCAATGTGTTATCGCATTTAATTTATTTGAACCAAAGCACTTAAACACACAACAGTTAATGAAAGGATGGCACATGATTTTTGTCTGTTCGGGGTGCAGTCCAGAGTCAGGAGGACGTTAATGACAATGTAATAAACAAGGGAAATAGCTCACAAACTATTTTACACACACACATATATACTGTATATATCAATAATAAATTAAGGACAGCTTCCTCAAACAAACAAAGAAACTCCGTTATATTTACAAGCAATGTTCATATGAAATAATTACATAAATATGTTTTATATATATATATATATATATATATATATATATATATATATATATATATATATATATATATATATATTTACATTTGTATTCATTTTAACCATATGATCCATTTTTGACTCATATGATCCCTTTTCCCAATGAATCTCAAAATTTGATTTAATTAGCAATTTTAGTACCGCGTCTGATAACCTAGACAAACAAATGTTTAACAATAGTCTGTGGAGTCATTGACAGCTTTGGACGGAGATAAAACAAAATAAAAATGTTTGCCTTGACTGCCTTCTGCAGTTTACACAAAATATGTTCAACTAGTCTGCATTTGAGGTAAAAATCATTTGTGAAATATTCTTAAAAATGTTCTTTCTAGATGATTTTGCGTTCCAAACAGGCTAGAACAGAAAAACCAGCTGTCGTGATTGGCTCTGATCTTTGACATGCAATACGGCTCCGGAAACTTGATTTTTTTTTTATTATTTTTTTTATCCTTAATATATTGTGAATCACAGCAGTTCAGAGTGCATATTAAATTAAATCACGGTCATCTTGACATAACATAAAGGAGAGCAGCAGCATTATTCAGTCTCTGACATCCTATGACAGTCTTTGACATGACTGTTCAATACTTCTATGGTATTCAAATAGTTGGAAAATATTCAAAGTTAGTGTTTAGAATTAACTAAAGAGATACATATATGTCATATGTTTATTTTTGTAATACCAAAGTGCATTTTAAGTCTAAACTTTTTCTTCGATTCAGGTCCATATTGTAAACGGGTTAATCGTCGTACGCAATCTGTGTCAATGTCTTCATCATTCCCGTCCTGGTCACCGTCGATCACACATATCAGCCTACGGAGACACGCTGCGTGGCCTGTCCGGTTTGGCCTCGAGTCCTCTGACCAGGCGCTGGATGCTCTGTAACTCGGTGCTGGAATCTTTCTGAGAGCAGGTTTTTGGTGACAGTGATACTGAACCAGACGAGCGGCTGGTGACCTCCGAGTCCAAAGCAGCTGAAACGGGACTCGTGCTCATTCCGTCTCCCTTCAGATCGATGGCACTGCTCGCCATGGGTGGCATAGCCGTCGTAAGTAAGGTGCTGTCCGGGACGCTCGGTAAAGAGTAAGGGCTGTACCTTAACCGAGGCCGCACCGCGTTAAGAAAAGGATGACGATGGACTGATGATGAGGCGGCTGATGAAGCAGCTGCCGCAGCGGCCATATACGTATAAGGATACGGAAAGAGACCTCCGAATGGAGACATGGCCAATCCCTAGATAGATAGATAGATAGATAGATGTTAAAATATTTTATGCACATGGAATCATTTGTTTTAATTAACAGATATTCATTCATATTTAACCAAATAAATAACTGAAACCTAGTTTTGTGTTCATCATGCACGTCATCCTCTGGCTTGACGTATTGTGTCTCATGAAAACGGATTTTAGAATCGGCTCAATACGCCAAGTGGAGCCAATCAACACATTAACGCATACGTCAGTGGCGACCAAAAAGGAATATGCCTCTATAAA